>NC_028644.1:9826068-9853446 GCF_001406875.1 Solanum pennellii | reverse complement strand
TATATATATATATATATACACATATTGTGAAATATGATATAATTAACTGTGCACCGGTGAAAATCATTGTCATTGTATTACTAGTAAAAACTAGAGGATCCATTCGCGAGACCTGGATTCAAATCTAGCTAGAGTAAATATTTCACTCTTTTTATTTTAAGTTTATCTTAAAGCTTATATTTAAGCTAAGGAAATCTCGATAGCACCCAAAATCTTCAAATCCTAGGTTCAGCGATGGTCTTTGGCATATATCCTAAACTCTGTTCAACATTTTTTAAGTGGTTAATTCATCTTTCTCCACACTCTTCCTCTCACTAGATCGCTCCACGAATTCATAATTATATGACACATGTTGAAGAAATCTTGAAGACTGATGGAACATGTCGAAGGAACACGTCCATTGAAGCAGACTGACGAGTTAGAGTTAGAGTCATATTAGGACTAGACTACTAAATCATAAGTTATGTACGACTAAACTACTGTATATTGCAAGAGTTCGACTAGGATAAGGTATTTGAGTTATAATATAAAACTACTCATGTAAATAATTGTGTTGTAGTAGGATTTCTAGTATAACTAGAATAAGACTCTTCTCCTATATAAGGAGCTTGTAACTCAACATTATTTTTATCGAATACATCCTTGATTTCTCAGAGCAATAAAGTGTTTCCTCTCTTTAACGTATTAAATCTAACCAAAACAACCACCCTATCAAACTGCAATGGCTCCTTCTACCAACACTCTTTCGATCTCTTCACTTCGTCATCTTGTTTTGCCCTGCTCCATTAAACATAAACCAACAAACTATCTTATATGGAGGACACAAATATCTCAGTTGATTCAAGTGATGAGATCAACCTGACTCATCACAAAACCACCTAAAGATATTTGTTCCTCTAAACAGACTACTGAGAAAATTATAGCAGGCGAGAGGGGTGTAGAAGACAACCAGATTGTTGATGACAAGGAAGAGAAGGATGTGTTACTAAGGAGTTGGATCTCAGTCATCTTGACAGAAGAAAGCATGTACCTGATCGTAGGATGCTCAACTTCAAAAAGATGCGGGAATGCTTGGAAGAAGCTTACTTCAAGCAAAAAAATATAAGGAGTTCCAGCTCAAGTAACAACTGCAAAGTATGAAGAAAGAATCCAAACAATTGACGAATACATTAAGGAATTCAAAGGCATATGTGATGGCCTTGCAGCCATTCAAAAGTCTGTAGATGAAGATAGCAAAGAGATTAATGTTGCTAGAGGTCTAGGTCCTAAGTACAAGACCTTCAGGACAGTCATGCAAGGTAATGCACCATATGCTACTCTAATCAGTTTGTTAATGCTCTAAGGAGTTTTGACATGAGGGAGGATGAAGAAGAAGTGCCCCAACAAAACCATAACATGACATTCTCTGCCAAAAAGGCAGGGGAAGAGGAAAATACCCTCAAAGAAGAGGAAACAATAACTTCATATCCAGAGGAAGAGGTTTCAATCCTGTTGGACAAGGAACGGGTTCGTATAACAGCAGAAACGGAGTACGTCCTCAGAAAGTCCTTCGAGTGAAAGTCATGAGAGGAAAAATACTAATGTGTGTCAAATTTGTGGTAGGAATAATCATACTACTCTTAAGTGTTTTTACAGGTGGAATTACTCTTACCTAGCCACGGATGAGCTACCAAAAGTATTGGCTGCTACTGATTTACAAAACACTACCGATGACACCTTGTATGTGGACTCAGGAGCAAGTAGCCATATGACACATAAATCAGGTATCCTAGTTGATCTTAACTACAATGGACCAGATAAAATCATTATTGGGAATGGATCAAAGTTAGACATAACTCGTGTTGGAAATATATCCGGAACAAGTCTAAAGTTAAAAGAAGTTCTTGTAGTTCCTAAGATCAATAAAAATTTATTCTCAGTTAGTAAGCTTGCAAAGAATAATCATTGCACTCTTGAATTTGATGAAACTAAATTTGTTGTAAAGGACAAGAGGACAAGGACACTGCTGTCCAAGGAATCTAAAAGGAATGGACTCTATGCTTTGGAAGATAACAATCTCTATGTTTTAACTGGTGCACACAATTGGAACACGTCAGACAACATGTGACATACTAGATTAGGACATCCTAGTTTGAAGTCTTTAAAAGTTTTGAGTAATAGTATAGTTGCATCAATATTAGCAGTTGGAGTAAAGTGCCTACTGTTTGTTCTAGTTGTCAGATGGGAAAAAGTTATAAACTTCCATTTGGTTTAAGAAATAAAATTGAGAAAGAACCTTTATTGAAAACTCGTTATGACTTATGGGGACCTGCTCTTGTCGAATCTTCCCAACATATGAAATATTATGTCATTTTTGTTGATGATCACACAAGATATACATGGATTTATCCACTGAAAAAGAAATCTAAATTTTTTGAGGTCTTTCTAAAATTCTAGAAAATAGTGGAAACACAATTTTCTAAAGAGATTAAGATTTTTCAGTGTGATAGAGGTGGTGAGTTTATCCAAACAAACTTCATTAAGCATTTTGAAGATTGTGGCATTGTGAGACTTATTTCATGTCCCAACACATCTGAACAAATGGAGTTGCAGAGAGAAAACATATGCATATTATGGAGACTTGATTAACTCTACTAGTTCATGCTAACCTACCTTTTTATTTCTTTGGATTGAGGCTTTCCTCACTGCAATATTCCTCATCAACAGATTGTCTTCCTCAGTCCTAAAGATGGTGACTCCATTTGTTAAGTTGTATGGGGAACAACCTAATTATAACAACCTAAAAGTGTTTGGGTGTAGATGTTTTTCATATATCAAGGGTAGCAACAAGTTCAGTCCCAAGAACTACCCTTGTGTGTTCATAGGATACAACAACTTACACAAAGGATATAGATGTTATCATCCCTCTACAAGGAGGGTTTACATATCCATGCATGTTGTGTTTGATGAAAACACAATACCCTATGTGTCTCCAAAGAAATCTAAAACTAACATTGATGTCTCACCTCATCTTACTACTTTTTGTTGAATCTTTCTCTAAACTGCAAGCACATGATAATTGTCATATCCGGGTTTACCCCCTAGACGTAGCCGGCGTCGAAGTCCTTTTGAAGGACTCAGACTAGCCTCTTAGTTTCATTTCATTACATTCATAGGTTGAAAAATGCGGAAAAATTTAAAACTTTTATTATCTCTACTAGGAGATTCACATAGACCTCTACATACATATAATATATATTTATATCGAGTATACATAGACCCTTTCATATAGGAAGGTTACATAGCCTTCTACTTTTATTGCACACACACACACACACACACACACACACACACGCACGCACGCACGCACACGCACACGCACACGCACACGCACACGCACACGCACACGCACACACACACACACACACACATATATATATATATAGAGAGAGAGAGAGAGAGAGAAATAGTCTCAACAATTGTCTCGTCTCATACCATCTAAACGGATATCACAATATGAGCATAGCCCTTACATCAATTCAACAAGACCATGTATAGGTCATACGAAAGTACATTATTCAAATAACAAGGAAAGAAATAATAGAGTCAATAAGCTCATAACAAAATCCAAAGCTAGAAGATGGCATTGCCCTCGAAAGTTGAGGACCTACCCTACTTGGATGAAAGGAAGAATCCAAGCCTTCAACAATATCGCCTTCCAAACTCTTCAACGACCGGAACCTAAATAGTTTGGGACAAGGGAAGAAAACAGGGTTAGTACTCCACATGTACTAAGTGTGAGATCTTATGCACATACACAAGCAAAACATGCAAAAAGGGATTTTTTTATCAAAGCATGTCATTCTACCCATTTTAGGGCTTAATGCAAAGTCAAGTAAGTCATATTAATCAACCAAACATGCTTACTATCTCAACAAGTAATACTTACCCCAACACACGTGAAACCATGATTTACTACAACCCTAACATCAAGGAATAATATCACAAGAATGAATAAGAGCTAAACATATCATAATAAAAAAAAACTGCTCACAATTCCTTATCAGGTCAAGAAGTGCAATGACCAAGCAAAGCCCCATAACCTTACTCAATCAAGTATCCTCAACAAGAAAACATGACCCATGTCCAACTTTGCATATAGTAGCGCTTAGGCTTGCATTTCATCATGTATTATCATTATAACTCAAGGCATGTTCATAATTAAACTAATCAACATATAGTATCAACAATGTGTCATGGTCATCATATATACATCTATATTGTCATAACATTAACATACATAAGAACCTCCTCCTATCACTCCCCTCAAGACTAACTAGTGCAATGTCCAGGTAGAGTCCCATACCCCTACCTAGAATAAGCTAGACCCCTTAGGTTATCCAAGTTAGAGTTTAAGTCCTTTATTCGTTTTACCTTTTGGGAACTTCTTGACCTCACCGACATAGACCATGAGCTAGTTTGGAATCCGGTGTCATAAAACCCTACACCGAAAGAAGGCGTACTACTTGTCAAGGTAGTACCAAAACATAAAACATAGCAACTACGTGGATCCACTAGCTAGTATTCCTATGAAGGCAACATAGTTCAACAACTAGGAGATTTAGTTGGGACCCCCTTTATGCGCCATGCATTATAGTCTCCAATCTCGAGAGTAATGTAATGTTCCTACCTTCCCTATGTGGAAAGGGACACTCCTCCATCTAGTTCACTCGGTGCTAAGCTAGAGTTCCTTTTTGAAATGTCTTTAAGCCTTTAATTACCATTCATAACTTAATTTAGGCTATAGGGTCTACCCCTTGTATGATCATCATCATCAATAGCTCAAATAAGAATTGTATGAGTAAGTCCTTTCATCACAATTCATATAAGAGAAAAGACATAAAGTCACCATTGAAGTTGTCTCAGATTTTCATAAAGACACCTTAACTTTGCAACTGTCTTATTACCCTACTAAATAATTTTGAACATATATTATTATACCATTTTTCGATCAGCCCCAAATCTTATGAAGCAAGTGAATTCACACCCCAATCATTACATGACACGTATTAATTTAATTAAAAATATTTTTTTTCATTTTAAATTTTTCCTTTATATTTTTCATTCTTTATTTCTCTCTCTCTCTTACTTTTTGAATTTAAATTTTGATATACCTTAAATTTCGTTTCATTTTCCATCTCCCACAAGTGATTAATCCATTCAATTCCTTTTTTTCTTCACCTCCCACCCCCCATGTCAAATTGAAACCCACTTCCTTTTTTTTCTTTTCTTTTTCTTCTGCTTCTCCGGTCAAATTATTTATAAAATTCATACTATTATTTAGACTTTATTGAATTATTAATAACAAAATTAATTATTTTTTAAGAAAATTTAAAATGTTGAAGGTACCATCAACTACTCATTTTTCATATATATTAGAAATGATAATTTTAAAAGAATCAATTAATTTCTCAAAAATTGAAAGAGCTTAATTGAAATCGAATAAAAAAACTATATGATACTTCGTAATCATCTTGAAATCTAATGAGTTTATTGAATTGTTCGAAATGTAAGAAATATTTAGATAAAATTTTAAAACTAAAGAGAGTAAAACTAGTAGTAGTAATAAAAAAAGAAGGAAGGTGAAGTTGTGATAAAAATGGTGACATTGAAAGTAAGAACCTTCAATAAATGGAGATGACAATGAATTTTTGAAAAGAAACAAGAAAGAAAGAGAAAAAATAAAAAGGAAAAAAAGTTAAATAATAAGAAAAATAAGAAAATACATTTTATAATAAAATACTTGTAAAAATAAAATTAAATTAGTTATTTAAGGCTGCTCATTCTCTTAGAGAGAGTGCACACCACTCTCTATGTCAGCTGGACGAAAAATGATGTAATTATATCGATTCAAAATTGTTTAGTTGGGTAATAGGACGGTTGCAAAGTTAAGGTGTCTTTTAAAAATTCGAGACAACTTCAATGGTAATTTTATGTCTTTTCTCTTAATATAATTGAGGTTAACACATTAGCGTTTCATAACATATTAAGGCACATTGATAGTTTTCACCATCCTTATATCACATACACCTTAATCAACCTTACAACATAGTTAAGACATTTCAATGCCATGGTCATCATATAATACATCATATATTGTCATAACATAAACATACATAATAAACTTCTCCTAAGACTCACCTCAAGGCTTACTAGTGTAATGTCTAGGTAGAGTCACATACCCCTAACTAAACTAAGCTAGACCCCTTAGGTTATCCAAGTTAGAGTTCAAGTCCTTTAATTCGTTTTACCTTTTGGGAACATCTTGCCCTAACCGACATAGACCACATGAGCTAGTGTGGAATCTGGTGTCATAAAACCCTACACCAAAAGAAGGCATACTACTTGCCAAGGTAGTACAAAAATATAAAAACATAGCAACTACGCGGATCCACTAGCTAGTATTCCTATGGGGGAAACATAGTTCAAGAACAGGAGATTTAGTTGGGACACTCTTTATGAGCCATGCATTATAGTCTCCAATCTCGAGAGTAATGTAGTGTTCGTACCTTCCCTATGTGGGAAGGGACACTCCTCAATCTAGTTCACTCGGTGCTAAGTTAGAGTTCCTATTCGAAATGTCTTTAAGCCTTTAATTACCATTCATAACTTAATTTAGGTCATAGGGTCTACCCCTTGTATAATCATTATCATCAATAGCTCAAATAATAATTGGATGAGTATAAGTCCTTTCATCACAATTCATATAAGTGAGGTTAACACATTAGCGTTTCATAACATATTAAGGCACATTGATAGTTTTCACCATCCTTATATCACATACACCTTAATCAACCTCACAACATAGTTAAGACATTTCAATTCAACATCATACCACCCTATAATCCTAGTATAAGGCATACTTCAATGTAATATCATGACATAACAACAATTAATCACAATAGAAGTAAAGGTAAAGATTCTAAGACTTACCAAGTCTTGTCATAGTCTATCATCAAGGTCTTACCATCAACCCATAACTCAACCCAACTTAGGGAGTAACATCATCGCACAATGATAACCAATAGAATAACAAGGCCAATTGCTTCTCTATAACACAATTCATCTTTAGATCACACTTGAGACAAGGTACATAGGCTAATTTCACATTATAATTCATAACCTAAATCACATATCAAGAACTAGCATGATAGGCCTATAATTCATCTTATTTTAATCATAATAGCACCATAGGATAGTAATCAAATCAACAACCAACTCAATTGAATGATCACAATAAAATATAGGTCAAGATCACTACCTGGGGTTAGGGATAGAGGATCATATTCTTCAATTTAGACCAAATCATCAACAATTACCATAGAAAGTTGAACTAGATATTAATTTACTCAATATGACCCTAAGAATTCATTAACAACTCAATCCATAACATAAATTTCGTAATTGAATGAAATCCATAAGAAAACTCAACTTGTTGAAATCTATTTTGAAGGAACCCTTTGAGGAAAGAATCTCAAAGGTGAATAGAACCCATACCTTAATGTTTCTCAACAATTTGATGAAGAATCCACCCCTTTTTGCAGCCCCCAAACCCTAGTTCTTGCTAGCATTCAATGGTGAGTTCCTGTAGAGAGAGAAATAAGAGAGAAGGAAGAGAGTTTATTTTGAGAGGTGTCTTTAGGTTAATGAGGGTTAAGGGTATTTATAGTGGGGCTTAATTAACTCAATTAGTCTCCCTTTAATCCCTAACTAACCCTAAATCACTTAATTAATCAAATGAAATCATTTAAAATTTAACAGTGAAACTCGACCCTTACCGACGAGACCCCGATCAACGATTCATTGGTGAGCCGACGGACAACCCCCCCCTCCGTCCTGCACTCCGTTGTCTCGGTCAGAGACTTTGCAGGAGAGGGCTTCCTCTAATTTTTCTAAGTGTAGGATGATGGTGGCCTTGATGCCACGTCGAGCCACTGACGCCCCGTCAACCCCCTTCCGTCGCGTATAACAGTAGCTAGGTAAGTAAGAGCCTTCACGAATATTTCTAAGTATGGGATGACGGTGGCCTAGAAACCCCGTCTAGCCACACACGGACCGTCGTATGTCCCGTCGATGCACACTGCCAGGCAATTCTGCATCAAACTGCAGGGATCCTCCTCAAGGTCCCTTGGTTGGTCTTTGGGGAGTCGTACCCAGATCATTCAATCATGAAATAACTCAAACACACATTAGCTACCTTTACACCCATTTTCATACATTTACGACTCCTAAAAGTTAGTCAAAAAGGCTAAGGCACACTAACATCCCCTTGAACCAACTTCCCGAACGTTTTTGGACATTTTGGTTCTTAAACCTCCTAAATGACCCATATTCATTAAAAATGGACTTAGAAATAGTGTTCAGAATTTATGAAACCTATGTTAGGCTTTACAACGTGTCTTGGATTTTCAAGGTGTTACATTATCCCCCCCCCCCCTTAGGAAACATTCGTCCCCGAATGCACTAAAATTCTTTTAAAGGAAGGAATAGACCCAAGACTATCAGCCCAACCAATCAAAAATATCCATATAACATAAATCATGTCACTTCAACAAGGCAAATGTCAAAACTCATATTACCACACCTAAGGCTCAAAAGACTTCATCACGAGACATTTCCTTCTCACAACACTTATGAGCTCAACATACATCACATGAGTCAATTATCACAAAGTTCAACTTAACAACATGTTACTTATCATTTTATGAAGACTCACCATATCAAAAATGCACAACATACCTCAAAGCAAGCAAAAAGCAAAATTTCAAGTTTTTAATAGCAATACTACAGTGATTTCACTGTAAATCTTACTGTGAGGTTTTCAAAAATGCCCGTTTTTCTTTTTTTTTTTTGGTAACACTTCACCCAAAAATCAAGAAACTTCAATTTCTAATCATATTTATATTATTAAAAAGAATGACTAATCTTAATTCTCAAAAAGATGAGGGTAACGGGACTTCATGTCGGCCTCGGTCTCCCATGTTGCACCCGCAACTAGATGATTTTTCCATAGCACCTTTATGGAAACCACCTCTTTATTCCTCAACTTCTTGACTTGCCTATCAAGAATTTGAAACGGGACTTCCTGATAAGAGAGGTTATCCTTGACACCAAGACCCTCAATTGGGAGAATGGACTCGGGATCACCGATACACTTTTTCAACATAGAAACATGGAAAACCGAATTAACCGAAGCCAATTCACTAGGAAGTTTTAATTCATAGGCAACCTTATCAACCCTTTGCAAGATTTCATAGGGACCCACATAACGAGGACTCAATTCCCCTTTCTTTCCAAACCTAACCACCCCTTTCATTGGTGAAATTTTTAAATACACCTTATCACCTTATTCAAACTCCAAAACCCTTCTCCTATTATCGGCATAAGACTTTTGCCGACTATGGGCCGTTTGCAACCGGTTCCTTATTATATGAACCTTTTCCAAAGTCTTATAAATCAACTCAGGACCAAGAAGCGATGGCTCACCCACTTCAAACCATCCAATAGGAGACCTACACCTTCTACCATACAAGACTTCATAGGGAGCCATGAAAATGGATGAATGAAAACTATTGTTGTAGGCAAACTCCACTAAAGGTAAATGCCTATCCCAACTCCCTTTAAAATAAATAATGCATGCTCTAAGCATATCTTCAAGGGTTTGTATCGTACGCTCCGCTTGACCATCCGTTTGGGGATGAAAAGCGGTGCTCAACTTCATCGTAGTACCTAACCCTTTTTGGAACGACCTCCAAAATCTAGATATGAATTGTGCGCCCAGATCCGATATTATGGATAACGAAATGCCATGGCGGCACACAATCTCATCTAGAAATATTCATGCGTAATCCTCCGCCGAATATGAAGACTTGACGGGGATAAAGCGAGCGGATTTAGTCAACCGATCCACAACAATCCACATGGAATCATAGGACTTTTGGGTCCAGAGTAAACCTACTACAAAGTCCATATTGATGTCTTCCCATTTCTAAGTTGGAATTTGGATCTCTTATAGTAAGCCACCCGGCTTTAGGTGTTCGGCCTTTACTTGTTGGCTATTCGGAGACTTAGCGACAAATTCCGCTATGTCCCTTTTTAGACCTTCCCACCAATATATTTTCCTTAGGTCATGGTACATTTTTGTCGACCCCGGATGAATTGAGTAGCGGGACCCATGTGCTTCTTCTAAGATCCGATCTCTCAACCCATCTACATCGGGAACACATAATCTCCCTTGGTACCTTAAAACACCATCCCCCCTAGGGAGAATGATTCATTCAACTTGCCAAGAACCGATTCTTTCAACTCCATTAAGGCTAAATCAAGGGATTGTTTAGACTTCACCTCAACCACTAAAGATGACTCGGATTTATGATGAACTATGGCACCCCCATCTGGAGAACTCTCCAACCTCACCCCCAACCTAGCCAACCTATGCACATCCCTTGCTAGGTCCTTTTTGGCTTCATCAAGATTGGATACACTACCCATAGTCATCCGACTTAGGGCATCCACCACTATATTAGCCTTTCCAGGGTGATAAAGGACACTCATATCATAATCTTTCAACAACTCAAGCCACCTTCTTTGTCGGGTATTTAACTCCTTTTGGGTAAACACATATTGGAGACTCTTATGATCGGTAAAAACATCCACATGAACCCCATACAAGTAATGCCTCCAAATTTTTAAAGCAAACACTACGGCAGCTAATTCAAGGTCTTGAGTGGGGTAATTTATCTCATGTACCTTTAGTTGCCTAGAGGCATAAGCTATCACCTTCCCGTTTTGCATAAGCACACACCCCAAACTCACTCGAAATGCGTCACAATACACCACAAAACCCTTTGTACACTCCGGTAAGGTCAACACCGGAGCGAAAGTAAGCCTATCTTTCAATAATTGGAAGCTCTTATCACATGCCTCCGACCACTCAAACTTTTTACTTTTTTGGGTCAAAGTAGTCAAAGGAGACGCAATGGAGACGAAACCATCCACGAACCTCCGATAGTAACCCGCTAAACCCAAGAAAGTCCTGATGACAGTTGGAGTCAATGGTCTAGGCCAATTTTTCGCCGCTTCCGTTTTCCTTGGGTCTACTTCAACTCCCTCAATAGAAATGATGAGCCCAAGAAAAGTCACCGGTCTCAACCAAAACTCTCAGTTACTATATTTGGCATACAATTGATGTTTTTTAAGGGTTTGCAACACTACCGTCAAATGACCCATATGATCACCCTCATTCTTCAAGTATACCAAGATATCATCAATGAAGACAATGACAAACAAATCTAAGTAATTTTGAAATACTCTATTTATTAGGTCCATAAATGCCGCCGGAGCATTAGTGAGACCGAAAGACATAACCAAGAACTCATAATGCCCATACCTAGTCCGAAAGGCCATCTTCGGTATATCCTTCCCTCTCACCCTAAGTTGATGATACCCTGACCTCAAGTCTATCTTTTAAAAGTAACTCGCCCCTTGGAGTAGGTCAAATAAGTCGTCAATCCGAGGGAGAGGGTACTTATTCTTAATAGTGACCTTGTTGAGTTGGCGGTAGTCAATACACATTCTCAAAGACCCATCCTTCTTTTTGACAAATAACACCAGAGCACCCCATGGAGATATACTAGTCCTTATAAAGCCTTTGTCAATCAAATCCTTAAGTTGAGCCTTCAACTCTTTCAATTCGGCTGGAGCCATCCGATATGGAGGGATTGAAATTGGATTTGTTTCCGGTAGCATATCGATACAAAAATCAATTTCCCGTTCGGGAGGAATACCGGGAAGGTCATTAGGAAAAACCTTCGAAAATTCATTCACTACTGGGACCGACTCAATAGGAGGAATTTTGGAATCCATATCTTGGACTCTTACTATGTGATAGAGACAACCCTTTGAGATCATTTTACATGATTTTAGACTAGATATGATGCGACCTCTAGGAATATAATTTCCCCCCTTCCACTCAACAACGGGTTCATTTGGGAAGTAAAACCTCACCACTCTTGTCCTACAATCAATGGATGCAAAACATGCATGCAACCAATCCATACCCAATATAATATCAAAATCAAGCATATAAAGTTCTACTATATCAACATAAGAAACTCTATTGGGCAATGAAATAGGACAATTTCGATAGACTCTTTTAGCAACAACCGACTCTCCCACCGGAGTAGACACTAGAAATGGCTCATGCAAAATATCGGGTAAAGCATCAAACTTTTTAGATACTAGTGGGGTAACAAAGGACAAAGTAGCACGTGGATCAAGTAGAGCATACACATCAAGAGTAAATATTTTTAACAATACCGGTCACCACATCGGGAGAGATCTCTTGCTCACTCCTAGAGCAGAAAGAACAGAAGCGGTTATTCTTTGGAGCATCACTAGAACCACTTGCTTGAGCTTGGCCACTACCCTTGTCTTGACTCTTCAAGTTTGGACAATCTCTCATTTTGTGACCACTCTTGCCACCACTATAGCAATTACCCGTCCCCGTAAGGCACTCACCATAGTGCTTTTTACCACATTTTCCACAAGTTGGCTTCTCCTTTGGTGAATTAGAACCTTTTCCTTTCTTAAATTTAGGGTTAGACACCCTATCACCACTAGCTCTTGGGAATTTGGTAGGGACTTGATTTGAACCTCGCTTCTTAAATTTAGGCTTATCTTGTATCTCAAGCCTATTCTTTGAGGAGCCTCCATCAAATTACCTAGCCCTCTTAGCATCTCTACTTTTTCACTTAGCTCTTGCCTCCTCAACCCTTCTTGCATAAACCATAAGACGGGAAATGTTCACGTTGTCATGTAGCATGGACGATTGGCACTCCTCTTGTAAGTCCTCCGACACCCCCGTCACAAAATGGCTCATTTGGTCTCTAGGATCGGAGACTAAAGAAGGAGCATATTTGGACAACTTAACGAATTCGAAAGACTCATGAAAACTCTTCCCTCCTTGGCGAAGATTGATGAACTCCATCACTTTCTCCTCCCCCATCTCTCTAGGGAAGAACAAATCTAGAAAAGTTGCCTTAAAGATCTCCCAAGTCACCGCACCACCACTCAGCGGCCTATTATCCCCCCATTGCACATACCAAGTTTGAGCCACATCCTTGAGTTGTACGAGGCCAACTCGGCCTTCTCACTTAAAGTCACCCCCATAGCATATAGCACCTTGTAGACCTCATCAAGGAATTATTGGAGGTCTTCATCAACCTTAGACCCAAAGAAAGTAAGAGGGTTCATCCGAGTGAAGTCCCTTAGACGGGAAGCCATAGTAGTGACTTGTTGATGAAGACGGGGAGCAACATCCCGATTGGCTTGTGCCGTCAAAGCTTGGGCTTGAACCATTGCGGGTTGTGCTTGAGTAGTCATGGCTTGTGCCATTTGAGCAAGAATACCCCTCATCTCCGCCTCCGTCATAGGTGGAGGGTTAGTCGGGGCTTGATCAACATTAGCATTTTCCTCAAGTGGAGGAACTTGCTAATCATGGGGAGGAGCTCCCGCATTAGCAACTTCCTCCTCAAGTTTTCGAGCCGCATTCCTTCGAGTGTTCATACTTCCTATAACCACAACAATAGAATTAGAAGCAAGGCCCACCATAAGTATACTCTATTGGCACAATATAAGATTTCCAAGAATGAGAGCGATTCCTAAGCATCATATAGGTTCCTACTCATAAGTATGGCGCGCTTCACAATTATGAATACAAACCTACATAAATGTGGTAGAGAGAGAGACATAACTCAACGGTATTCAACCTCATGCTATGATACCAAGTTTGTCACATTCAGGTTTACCCCTAGACGTAACCGGCGTCCATGTCCTTTTGAAGGACTAAGACTAGCCTCTTAGTTTCATGTCATTACATTCATAGGTTGAAAAATGCGGAAAAATTTAAAACTTTTATTATCTCTACTAGGAGGTTTGCATAGACTTCTACATACACATAATATATATTCATATCGAGTATGCATAGACCCTTCATATAGGAAGGTTACATAGCCTTCTACTTTTATTGCACATATATATAAAAATATAGAAATAGTCTCAACAATTGTCTCAACTCATACCATCTAAACGGATATCACAATATGGACATAGCCCTTACATCAATTCAACAAGACCATTTATAGGTCTTACAAAAGTACAATATTCAAATAACAAGGAAGAAATGATAGAGTCACTAAGATCATAACAAAATCCAAAGCTAGAAGATGGCATTGCCATCGAAAGTTGAGGACCTACCCCACTTGGATGAAAGGAAGAATCCAAGCCTTCAACAATATCGCCTTCCAAACTCTTCAGCGACCAGAACCTAAAAGTTTGGGACAAGGGAGGAAAACGGGGTTAGTACTCCACATTTAGTAAGTATGAGATCTTATGCACATACACAATCAGAACAAGCAAAAAGAGACTTTTTATCAAAGCATGTCATTCTATCCCTTTTAGGGGCTTAATGCAAAGTCAAGTAAGTCATATTAATCAACCAAATATGCTTACTATCTCAACAAGTAATACTTATCCCAACACACTTGAAACCATGATTTACTACAACCCTGACATCAAGGAATAATATCACAATAATGAATAAGAGTTAAATATATCATAATAAGCAAGACAACTACTCACAAGTCCTTATCAAATCAAGAAGTGCAATGACCAAGCAAAGCCCCGTAATCTTACTCAATCAAGTATCTTCAACAAGAAAACATGACCCATGTCAAACTTTACATATAATAGCGCTTGGTCTTGCATGTCATCATGTATTATCATTATAACCCAATGCATATTCAAAAATGAACTAATCAACATATAGTATCAACAATGTGCCATGGTCATCATATAATAAATCATATTTTGTCATAACATAAACATACATAATAACCTTCTCCTAAGACTCACCTCAAGGCTTACTAGTGTAATGTCTAGGTAGAGTCACATACCCCTACCTAAACTAAGCTAGACCCCTTAGGTTATCCAAGTTAGAGTTCAAGTCCTTTAATTCGTTTTACCTTTTGGGAACATCTTGCCCTAACCGACATAGACCACATGAGCTAGTGTGGAATCTGGTGTCATAAAACCCTACACCAAAAGAAGGCGTACTACTTGCCAAGGTAGTACAAAAATATAAAACATAGCAACTACGCGAATCCACTAGCTAGTATTTCTATGGGGGCAACATAGTTCAAGAACTAGGATATTTAGTTGGGACCCTCTTTATGAGCAATGCATTACAGTCTCCAATCTCGAGAGTAATGTAGTGTTCCTACCTTCCCTATGTGGGAAGGGACACTCCTCCATCTAGTTCACTCGGTGCTAAGTTAGAGTTCCTTTTCGAAATGTCTTTAAGCCTTAAATTACCATTCATAAATTAATTTAGGTCATAGGGTATACCCCTTGTATAATCATTATCATCAATAGCTCAAATAATAATTGTATGAGCATAAGTCCTTTCATCACAATTCATATAAGTGAGGTTAACACATTAGCGTTTCATAACATATTAAGGCACATTGATAGTTTTCACCATCCTTATATCACATACACCTTAATCAACCTCACGACATAGTTAAGACATTTCAATTCAACATCATACCACCCTATAATCCTAGTATAAGGCATTCTCCAATGTAATATCATGACTTAACAACAATTAATCACAATTAGAAGTAAAGGTAAAGATTCTAAGACTTACCAAGTCTTGTCATAGTCTATCATAAAGGTCTTACCATCAACCCATAACTCAACCCAACTTAGGGAGTAACATCATCGCACAATGATAACCAATAGAATAACAAGGCCAATTGCATTTCTATAACACAATTCATCTTTAGATCACACTTGAGACAAGGTACATAGGCTAATTTCACATTATAATTCATAACCTAAATCACATATCAAGAACTAGCATGATAGGCCTATAATTCATCTTAACTTAATCATAATAGCACCATAGGATAATAATTAAATCAACAACCAACTCAATTGAATGATCACAATACAATATAGGTCAAGATCACTACCTAGGGTAAGGGATAGAGGATCATATTCTTCAATTTAGACCAAATCATTAACAATTACCATAGAAAGTTGAGATACATATTAATCTACTCAATATAACCCTAAGAATTAATTAACAACTCAATCCATATCATAAATTTCGTAATTGAATGAAACCCATAAGAAAACTCAACTTGTTGAAATCTATTTTGAAGGAACCCTTTGAGGAAAGAATCTTAAAGGTGAATAGAACCCATACCTTAATGTTTCTCAAAAATTTGATGAAGAATCCACCCCTTCTTCCAGCCCCCAAACCCTAGTTCTTGCTAGCATTCAATGGTGAGTTCATGTAGAGAGAGAAATAAGAGAGAAGGAAGAGAGTTTATTTTGAGAGTTGTCTTTAGGTTAATGAGGGTTAAGGGTATTTATAGTGGGGTTTAATAACTTAATTAGTCTCCCTCTAATCCCTAACTAACCCATAAATCACTTAATTAATTAAATGAAATCATTTAAAATTTAACAGTGAAACTCGACCCTTATCGATGAGACCCCGATTGGCGGTCCGTCAGTGAGTCGACAGACAACCCCCATCTCCGTCATGCACTCCGTCTTCTCGGTGAGAGGCTATGCAGGCGAGGGCTTCCTCCAATTTTTCTAAGTGTGGCATGACGGTGGCCTTGACGCCTCGTCGAGCCACTAACGCCCCGTCAACCCCGTTCCGTCGCGTGTAACAGTATCTAGGTAAGCAAGAGCCTTCACGAATATTTCTAAGTGTGGGATGACGGTGGCCTCGACGCCCCGTCAAGCCATACACAGACCGTCGTCTGTCCCGTCGATGCACACTGCCAGGCAGTGCTGCATCAAACTGGAGGGGTCCTCCTCAAGATCCCTTGGTTGGTCCTTGGGGAGTCGTCCTAGATGTTTCAATCATGAAACAACTCAAACACCCATTAGCTACCTTTCCACCCATTTTCGTACATTTCCGACTCCTAAAAGTTAGTCAAAAAGGCTAAGGCACACTAACATCCCCCTGAACCAACTTCCCGGATGTTTTTGGACGTTTTGGTTCTTAAACCTCCTAAATGACCTATATTCATTAAAAATGGACTTAGAAATAGTGTTTAGACTTTATGACACCTATTTTAGGATTTACAACGAGTCTTGGATTTTCAAAGTGTTACAATAATTTTGATTCAGGGGAAGTACAGGCTGCTACTCCACATTAATAGTGATAATGCTGCTACAACTCATATACTCCTAGATGATGAGAGTACTATTGACCTCTCAAGCGCAAGATCATATGCTTAGAACAGGTTGAAGGTGATGATCCATACAACAATTTTGGAACTCCAGCTGCAAATTTTGAATCTGCCAGTAGCTGTGAGGAATATATTGCACTTAGTGGTCTAGCTAATGAGCATCATCAAACAACTAATTTAGTTGATGTACCATCAATCTGACAATGGTACACTTCAGTCAACTACTTTGGTTGATGTACCAGTTGAGGTACTTCTTGCACCACAAGGTCATCATGATGACTAGAAACAAGGAGAAGGAACAACACTTGTCATTTGTTGCTCGTAATAGCACAAAACTTATGAGAGAACCCAATACTACTAAGGAAGTATTACGGTCACCTCATTGGCTTGCGACAATGCATGAATAAATTGATTTTTTACATACTAACAAAACATGGATCTTGGTGTCCAAATCTCCTGGTAAAAACTTGGTTAGATCAAAATGGGTGTTTAAGAAAAAATTAAAAGATGATGGGGCAGTAGATAGATACAAGACCAGACTTGTGGAAAGGGGATTCTCGCAGCTTGAAGGGATAGATTTTGAAGAAACATTTAGCCATGTGGTTAAAGCCACAACTATTAGGGTGGTTCTATCCGTTGTTGTTAGTTCAAAGTGGGAAGTTAGACAACTAGATGTCAAAAATGTCTTTCTCCATGGCCTCCTACAAGAGGAGGTGTACATGAGTCAACTACCTGGTTTTATTGATCCCCATTATCCTCAGTATGTGTGTCTACTTAAAAAGGCATTGTATGGTCTTAACCAAGCACCAAGAGTCTGGTTTGATAGTTTAGCACGCATCTTCATTTGTAGTAAGACTGACCCTTCCTTATTCACTTTGCAAACTCATAAACGCAAAATATTTCTCTTGTTATATGTGGATGGTATTTTTGTCACGGGAAGTAATCTATCTCATATCCCAGAATTAGTTCTACAACTAGGGAAGGAGTTTCCTATGAAAGGTGTTGTTCCTTTACACTTCTTTCTAGGAGTTGAGATGAAGTATTTCGAAAGAGAAATTCACTTAAATCAAAGCAAGTATGTTGTTGAACTGTTGGACAAGATAGAGATGACTTTGGCAAAGGCTGTAGCCACTCCTTTGGCTCAAAAGCATGGTCTGCATGAAGCTGTGGTAAGTCTTGTAGATGTCTCTTTTTACAGAATGATAGTAAGGAGCCTTCAGTATTTGACCTTCACAAGACATGATATCACTCACCTGTGAATTTAGCAAGCCAGTTTATGCAAAGTCTAAACATTGAACATCTTCAAGGGGTAAAAAGGATTCTCAAGTACATCAAAGGTACTCTACCCTTTGGACTCAGGATTATTTCACAATCACCATGTAAGTTGTATGACTACTCAGGTGTTGATTGGGGAGATTGTACCACCACTAGGAGATCAATTACAGGCTATAGCATCTACCTAGGTGCAAATTGTATTTCTTGGACCTCCAAGAAACAGACCACAGTAGCCCGATCGAGTGTTAAAGCTGAGTATAAGGCACTACCCTCCACTGCCGTAGAAATGACTTGGATTTTGTATCTGCTTCATGACCTTGGAGTGTTTCTTCGATTTGTTCCTACGCTGTATTATGATAATACGAGTTCCTTGTACATGACGGTTAATCCAGTAATGCATTCTAGAACCAAACATGTTAAAATGGACTATGATTTTGTTCGTGAGAAAGTGGTCAGGGGATAACTTCTTACTCAGTTTGTGAAGTCTAAGGATCAGCTAGTTGATATTCATACAAAAACCTTAACAAAGTAGGTTTTCTCTGGTTTTCACAGCAAGCTAGGAGTTACAGTTTCTCCACTCACTAGCTTGAGGGGAAGTGTTGAAGGAAGCTTGAAGACTTATGGAACATGTCGAAGGAACAGGTCCATTGAAGCAGTTTGACGAGTTAGAGTTAGAGTCATACTAGGATTACACTACTAAATCTTAAGTTATGTACGATAAGCTATTGTGTATATTGTAGCTTTTCGACTCATGTAAGTAATGTGTTGTAGTAGGATTCCTAATATAACTGGAATAGGACTCTTCTCCTATATAAGGAGTTTGTAACTCAACATTATTTTTATAAATACATCCTTGCTCATTTCTTCATACTTACATGAGATTTATACAACACATTCTTAGTTTCTAACTAAGTGCATATGTATTACTTGATAGCTAACACACATTATTACGTTACTTGTTTATGATCTTGCTATATATGCCACTTCATTTTAAGATATTTGGAATTCGGTAAGGGATGAAACAATCAAAAGAGCACAAGAGAATTGAAGGACAAATTTGTATTAGAGAGAACTTGAAACATTTGCTTAATAATTTTATAAATGAAATTATTATATGGACTTTGTTAAAGATTTTGGAAACAAATACTACAAAAATTGAGTACTATTAATTATATTAGGCAAGACCCATATTTAACCTTCACTCAGTTTGTTAATGTAAGCAAGATAATGATCAAGCATCATAAAGCTCTATTCATGATGGCCTTTTCAAGTTCATAAAATACAAGGCTTATTTACATGGACACTGAAGCAAACTTGGAGTTGTATCATATTATTGCCAATGTTCAACGTGAGGGAGAATAATGATAGCAAAACGTATAGTAGAATCTAATTAACATAAAATACTATTTCTATATTGTCATAGCTTAGAATTACTTAAATTATTAAGTTTTAAATTGCAAAGTCTAATTTCAATAAAATATATAACTATATAACCAAGTCATTACTTCACGTAGAAAGATGAAAAGTAAAACATAAAAAGGAATATAATTTTATATTTGTTATAAACAATTTGTATTATAGTGAATGTCTAATTATGTGGAGTCCTTGTAGGATATGGTTAGGAATCCTACTTGGGGACCAAGTAAGGTTTTCCTTATAAATAAAGGGTTTTCCTTCATTGTAAATAAGATTTGTGAAAGATCTATGAATCCTGAATATACTTTAAGAGAAATAAGAAGTCTTTTCTCTTCTCCCTACTTTATTCTTCTTCTAAATTTATATAGTTTCATAACACGTTATCAGCACGATTGTCTATTCTTAAAGAATGATGAAGAAGACGAGAAAAGTGCAAAAGAGATCTTGTATAAGTTATGCAATAAGGTTCTTATATCTTCAAGGTATGATTTATCTTTTATGTTATAATTATTTATGTAACAAATCTGGAGGTACCATCTAAAGTAAGTATTTAAAGAGACTTGTCGACTTTCTATACGTTTATTTTAAACCGGCTGGGAAGAGAATTTCTTAATTTATTTTAATAATTGATTAAGCACAATTTAGTGAAACATATGTTTTCAACCTTTATATGAGATCTGTGATCTATTAAGCTATATTTATTAACTACTAATGTTGATTATAAGAAATCAATAATTTCAATTCTGTGTGTAATTGTAATGTACGATCATATTAATGATCATCAAAAGTGATAAAATTAAATTATTTTGAAGGCTTGAGGTTGAGCCTCATTGTGGGTAAGACGATAGTTTTAAGTTTTATCGCACCAAAAGAATAAGACGATGGATTTATGTCTAATCGCACAAAGAGGGTAAGACATTGGGTTAAACTCCTGATGCACTATGATGATAAGATATTGGGTTCAAGACCCATCGATTTATGACCTAAGACACTTTTATATGGATAAGACATTGAATTTGAGTCTTAATGCACCATACTGATGATATAATAATGACAAAGAAAAACTAATGTGTTTTAGATGAAGAGTCATGAATTTACTGAATTTACTCCATTACAAAAGTGAATGTTGTATTAGTGCATAATATGTCTGAAAGAAGACAAGTGATTGAATAATGCACATAAATATGGAATGAGGTACTAGCTATCATAATTTGATAAGCTCACATGTTTGTGTTCCATTCATGAAGAATGAGAACTTCTGATAAATGCTAAAATATGGATCCATTCTCTAAAAGGAATGAGGTGTAAGCCACCATGCTAGGAATGAGAAAGATTCCGACCTTGGTCAATGATGTGGTATCACCAAGAATGTCTCTAAGAAGACATGTATTATAGAAAAGTTTCATGTTTTATCTTCGGGCTTGTATTGGACAAGATTAATGTAATTGAGGCACATTATATGGTAAATAAGAAGTTTACCAATTTCAGTACTTTCTTAGTTTGACACGATTGTCTGGGACATCGTTAGTCTATAATGTTTAGACGAATTATGGAAAATTAAAATGGACTTTCATGGAAGAAACTAAAAAATCTTTTGAATGGTGAATTTTCTCATACTACTTGTTAGCAAGGCAAGCTAATTGTGAGACCACCATAAACGAAAGTTTAGATTGAATTTTCTGCGTTCTAGGAACGTATATAGATATTTGTGGACCTAGTCATCCACCAAGTGGATTGTTTAGATATTTAATGGTCCTAACAAATGTTTCTTCTATATGGTCTCGTGTGTGTCTATTATTATCTCGCAACTTGATGTTTGCAAAAATGTTGGCACAAATAATATGTTTACATGCACAATTTTTTTCAGATTAGTTCATTCAATGATGGGATCACGACTCACCTAAAGGGTAAAGTAATTGAGAAGAAATAAATCTGAAAATTACTCTTGGAGTAATAAAATTGAAATTTAGTCATATAATAGTAAATCAAAAATTTACTAAAGCAAAAGACACATGACGTAGTAAACTTGGAGTTTACGAGTACTAATATTTTTATTAGTTGGCATGAATAATTTGGTCATCCCAAAGATATGCATACTGAGTAATGGACATACATTGAAAAACTAGAAGATTCTTCAAGAATTCTTTTGTTGTTTGTTCTCATGACAAGTTTATTGGATCAACTAATGTTGAGATTAAATCTCTAAATTCTGAAAAGTATAAAAGGTGAATATGGGTCCGTTCACCTATCATGTGACATGATAAAAGGATGCATCTATAAGATAATCACATGTGCGTTTGTTGTCAACCAGTAGTTTGACATTCACAAAATTGTTTGTGCAAAAATAATTGAGTTAAGAGCACAATTTCAGAATATGTAATCAAGACAATTTATCTTGATAATATTGATAAATACTCAAGATGATGTGACACTAAATATCTCAAATAGTAAAATCATTGTTTATGAAAATAAAGTTTCATATGTTGATATGAAATACGATATTGCATACAAAAGTAATTGTTCGCATCAGACCGATAAATTATGATCAAATTTTCTTTCAATTGATTTATGGTCGGGGACCAAATATTTTTCATCTGATTATTTTGATATATGGTATATAATCAATGAATATACAATGATGCACAAAGATAGATTCTCCAAAAGATTGAGATATATGTTATTTTGTCTAACATAAGGGGGAGACTAGAAGCAACACAAGAGTTGTAAATACATCTATTGAATGTCCCTGAAGGATAAAGTCTATGACATGCATGAAGCATGATAGACTAATAAATTCTAAATAAAATAATCTTTGAAAAAGGGAGAGGATCAAAGGATCAAAATGATCATAATAAGAAGATAATGTGCTCTTGGGGAGCCTACGACATAACACTTTATGAAACCTTATGAGAGGGGTAGCTACCTAAAAATAATGAAGTGATGAGATCTCAATAAGTTTTGTCGTTTTGTGAATCGATACAAAATAGTATGTCATTGACGATATCTTTAATACAATAGCGCGCAATATTGTAAAAGATTATGAGGATATAAATTTTACGTCTATTAAAGATGCTGATGTAGATTAATTATCAAGTGAAAAGTGGAATGATGCATCTTGGTAAGCGTAAAGCTTATTTGACTTGCAATCTAGGTACTAGAAGATGTCATACATCTAATATTGAATGTTGTTACTTGACAAAATTAATATGAAAAGTCATGAAGGATTCAAAATCTAAAGTATATGCAAGTCTTTGGAGAACTTGTTTATAATCTTTATAAGGATTAAATCGATTCAAAATGCATGAAGCATATACAAATATTGTTATGCAAGTTGATAACTAGAATTGGAACTCTTGAAGAGTTTTCAAAAGGCAATAGATTATTTGCTTAAAGAAGTTAAAGTAAGGAACTTGCAGAAATATTTGATCTTGAAGGGAAGATTCATAAAAACAGATAGAAGAAAGCATATTTTGTCAAGGTTTTTCTACACTCATGAGCTCCCAAGAATGGTGATATCAACATGCAACATGTTTGTTCAAGTAATACTACAATTGATATATCTACCAAGTCTCTACCAACTACAACTTTCAAGAAGATGATGCTCATGATTGGAAAACGAAAATTCAAGTCTCTTGATGTTTTCATGAGGGGGAGTTAATACGTGATGTACTCTTTTTTCCTCACAAGGTTTTATCCCATTGGGTTTTCCTTGTAAGGTTTTTAATGAGGCATTCATAATGCGTATTATTAGATATGTGTACTCTTTTTCATTCACTAGATTTTTTTCCCATTGGATTTTATCTAGTAAGGTTTTAACGAGGCACATAATCTACTGACATTCAAGGGGGAGTGTTATAAACAATTTGTATTATAGTGAATGTCTAATCATGTGGAGTCCTTGTAGGATATGGTTAGGAATCCTACTTGGGGACCAAGTAAGGTTTTCCTTATAAATAAAGGGTTTTCCTTCGTTGTAAATAAGATTTGTGAAATATCTATGAATCCTGAATATACTTTAAGAGAAATAAGAAGTCTTTTCTCTTCTCCCTACTTTATTCTTCGTCTAAATTTATATAGTTTCATAACAATATTGTTTTATAATTTAATTAATTTTCACAACAGACCACCGTGCAGAAATCAGCAAGTTGCGTACATTTAATAAGGTCATGTGTTAATTTTGACTAAGAAGAATCTCTGTTTTAAACCACAAACTATTACAATGATGATTGAACTATTTCTAGCTGTTATATATATTGGCAAAACCTTAGTATGTGTAAACATTTTTTGATACGTGGCTGGAAAATAATGAGCCACATTTAATATAATATGTATAAACTCATTAAATGGCTATGAGAAAGTGCAAGTACCAAGAAAGAAACAATATTAAAATGGTGGAAATTAAGCTTAGCACACAGCAAATGAATAGTTCTTTGTTGCTGCATTATTGGCATGCAAATGGTTTCCATTTAATATTTTCACATGTTCATTTTTATTATACACGCTTCTTGAAAAATCAGATAGTATATCAATAAATTTTTATTCCCTTTCGAATATATTAAATTTTTATTGAATATATTTATTTTTTAATATATTTTTATCCACTCTCAAAAATATTATTCTTATTAAGTAATATATTATTTGTAATATTTTAAATATTTAAAGATTATATAATTAAAAAAAAAATCTCAAATTGTCAACAAATTTTACTAATAGCTTAAATTGGTTAGTATTTTACTATCAATGAATTATCAACTGAATATTACTAACGTACACCTTTTGTTGGTAATATTACCAACGAAGTATATATCAATTGGTAAATATGATCAAAAAATTGTTTATATAATTTAATAACATATTATCAATGAATCACTAACCAAATATTTACCAACGACTGGATTGTATTGCTAAATTTATCAACCAAATATAAATATGTTGGTTAATTATTAACGAAATGTAATTTATTGGTAAACTTGTCAACCAATATCCAATTAGTTGGAAATTTTATCAAAGAATAACGATTGTAGTTAGTAAATTACGAACAACATTAAAATAGTTGGTAATATACCAACTAGTTATTAATTCATTGGTAATAAAATTTATCAACATATTAATTATTAGTTGGTAATATTACATATGAATGTTTAGTTGAATAGTAACTATTACCAAGTGTGATGAAATTTATTGGTAAATTATTAATTACTTGGTTATATTGAAAAGTTGAAGTTAAATTTTTTGGTAAATTAGTGTCTGGTGTTGATGCTTTCATATTCAGTTTGTATCATTAGGCGTTTTAATTTTTAAATTTTAATCAAAACTTTCCTTTAGAGAATATTTATGTAAATGTGCTCAGATTAAAACTATGTCAGTGTCATTAGTTTCAAAAGGTCATTTTTTATCTAACAGAAAGGTTGCTTAAAGTTTTGAGGCTTTCATTTTTTTTGTTTGTGTCATTAGGTGTTTTAAATCTTATGTTTTGACCAAAAGCTGAGTTTGGTCAATATTTTTGTGAATGTGCTCAAATGAGAATTCTGTCAACGTAATTAACTTCAAAGGTCATTTTTTTATCTAATAGGGTGGTTGATTCGGATATTGAGGCTTTCATTTTAATGTGTCATTAGGTATTTGAACTTATAAATTTTGGCCAAAATTTAATTTCGGTCAATATATTTGATAAACGTGTTCAGATTAAAATTTTGTTAGTGTAGTTAGATTTCGGAAGGTCATTTTTATGCAATAAGATAGGGGGTTGGATTTTCAGGCTTCCGTTTTTACTTTGTCTCGTTAGACATTTTAACTTTTAAATTTTGGCCATAATTTCACTTTCGTCAATATTTTTGGTAATCGTGCTCGAATTGAAATTTTGTCACCGCGTTTAGCCATACAAGTTCATTTTTGATCTCATAGGATGGTTGGTTCGGATTTTGAGACTTTTATTTTCAGTTTGTAACGTTAAGCATTCTAACTTTTAACTTTTGGCTAAAATTTGGATTTGGTCAAATTATTTGAGAAACACGCTCATATTTGAATTTCGTTAGCGCAATTAGCGCTGGAAGGTCATTTTTCGTCTTATAGGAAGGTTGATTTAGATTTTGAGGTTTTCATATTCAGTTATACCTTAGGTGTTTTAACTTTTAACTTTTGGCCAAAATTTAACTTTGCTTAATATTTTTTTTGTGAACGTGCTCTAATGAGAATTTTCCCGGTGCGATACGCTTTTGGAATGTCATTTTTATATCTAATCGGATGGTTGCTTCAAATTTTGAGGCTTTCACTTCAGTTTGTGTTGTTAGGCCTTTTAACTTATAAGATTTTGACCAACAATTAGATTTGGTCAATATTTTTTATAAACGTGCTCAAATTAAATTTTTTATATAATGATGTTTCATATTGAGATTAACTTAACTTGTTATCATAAATTTTGCATTGTTTCATTCAAATATTATTTCTAAAATTGATATTAATATTTTTAGATTTATATTTGTGCTCTTAGATTTTCAAATGCAATAAATATTTTTCTATTAAATAATCATTTAGTTAATAATATTTTGACCATATTCGCAATCAAAAACTAGCCTAACATTAAACTTGAATGATATATTACTAAAAAAGCTAACAATCAGTTAGAAAAAATTTTCAGAAAAATAAATAATCATACTGACGTATTTAAAATTTATTACTAACAAGAGTTTGTGGTGCAATGGTAAGCACTTTTCATTCTTAATCAAGAGTTCTCGGGTTCGATTCCCCCTGAAAACAGTGTTGTATTTGTTAGGGAGCGCTTTTCTTTACTCCCAATGGACAACCCGGCGTGAATCCGGATATAGCCCGGCTCCAATGTGGGTGTCGAACACCGGATGAGAAACTAAAGAAAAAGTATTTAAAATTTATTGGTAAATTGCCAACATAAATTTTCTCTTACTAAAATTGCCAACCAACAAAATCGAATAATGAAGAAAAAAATTTACGAACATCTTTTCAATTCGTTAGTAAAGATACTAACGATATATGAACTAAAAATTAGTTGGGTCATGCTTCAAAATTTTGTAATAACATTTTTGGGTGTTTACCAACTGATTTTTGATTGGTAAGTTTATCAATAAATTAAAATCGATTGGTAATATTTAGTGACAAGCTTCTTAGAAACGAATTAATATAAATTGGTATTTAATTAATAACTCAATTTGCCAACCAATTTAATCAATTTACCAACGATTTCTTTTGTTGATAATTGAGATTTCTTTTATAGTATATGTGATTACAATAGAAAATTCAAAAGCTTTTGTAATTGAATAAGTTTCGAAATAAAATGTACATAATGCTACAAAAGCAATCGTTAGGCCCCCTAATTTTTTAGGGCCTCCACTTTCATATATATATA
>NC_028644.1:9821328-9822466 GCF_001406875.1 Solanum pennellii | reverse complement strand
ATATATATATATATATATATATATATATATATATATATATATATAAATTTGAATTTGAATTGTTTTTTAGAAAATATAATATGTTCTGACACTTATCATATAAACCAACATTATAATTTTTATGATTATTTTTTTATTCTCTCATTATTAACTACGATATGTGCTCGAGGTATGTGAAAATAATATTAAGCAAATAATTACGTTATATTATGCTCGAATATATAGTATACACTTATCTACAAGAAAAATAATCATTTAAATTAATGTATCAACTATTAGCTCAAAAATCAACTTTTATATACAAATATGTATAGCATAGTTTGATCTGATTAAGACAATATATTTATTGACGGTAAATTTTTGCTTCACATGATGCTCTTCAACAACTTTTTTTTGTTTTATAATTTTATTTATTTATGCTCTTTTATTCTATTGATTTAATTCTTTCACTATCTAAATTTGTTAATAATAATTTTAACATTATTTAATAAGCATAAATTAATAGTGTATATAGTAGATGAAAATAATCATAGAACTTCTTAAATATAATCTTCAATTATGATCAAACCCACTTAAATACAACACAAGTTAATATAATAAAAACTAATTTCACTTTACATATAATACAAACTAATCTAACAAAGTATATATTTTATTATTATAGTTAATGTTTATAATATTACTCATTACTTGTACTTTATCAAAAAGAAGTACCAAAATTAAAATTTTATTGAGAGAATCTTATGAAGTGTAAAACTTGGCTCAAACCACATTAGAAAGGACAAAAGACAAATATAAGAAATGACATCGTACACTCCACGTTGATTTTTAACATGTATAGTTTACCAATTAGTCAAACCAAATTTGCATGAATTGATTAATTCATCCCAGAATTTATAAATTCAAATGTCTGCAAATTGAACAAGTCAACTGGTGTCAAAAAGTTGAAGAAAATCACTATTTTTTCTTTTAGAAGTTTGCATGTAGTCAATTTTCTCAATTGAATAAAAATTCACAAGTAAGTCTTGTTTTAAGAATTCTTGACAATTTTACTCATTTGTTCATCATTAATTTCCTCTTTTTTGGGTGGTTCTCCTTTTACACCATATATATATATATATATATATATATATATATA
>NC_028644.1:9816268-9820352 GCF_001406875.1 Solanum pennellii | reverse complement strand
TATGTTCTCGAATCTGTCATTGAGAGGAAAAGGATTTAATCCTTTTAAGAAATAAAGTTTTTGAGAGATAGATAGATAGATAGATAGATAGATAGATAGATAGATAGATAGATAGAAAAAGAAAAATATAACTTTATTTAAATTAAATAATAGAGTACGGTCCATGAATGATATTATGCTATCAACTAATTAAAATTGAAAGTTTTTCTTTCGAAGTTTAATCAGTTATGTGTTAGGTTTTATTTGTCCTAAATTTCTTAACATAGATAGGTTTTTCTTTTAGGAAAAGGTTTTGAATTGACTAATCTTTTTCTTGTAGGAAAAGGTTTAGGATTCTATAAATAGAGGAATAATCCTTCTAACTTAATCAGCATTCACAATGTAGTCTTAAGGGCTTTGAGAGTTTTGGTTAGAGGGAGAATTTATGAGTCACAAGCTTGATACGTTATCACTTGTGTGAACCTCCCATGTATTCTGAGTGAATTGATTGAGGTTGTTTCTCTCTGTATTTTGTACTCTCATATTTATAGTGGATTGCTCATCTCCTTTGTGGACGTAGGTCGATTGACCGAACCACATTAAATCTTTGTGTCTTTTGGTATATTTCTCGTTGTCTTCTTACTCGTGGTCTTTCGAGGTTTGCTTTGCTAGCTTCCGCGTTTATACCTGCTTATTTTCGGTCCTAAAATTATGTGCACATGTAAACTTTGAAGTTGAAAAATTTCAGCATAAAATGTAAAATAAAAATTTCAGCATAAAATGTAAAATAGCAATACAACATTTATAATATAGGCTTGTTTCACATTCTCTCCAACATGAACAAATGCGTCCAACTAGTAACTCATTCATTAATTAGTTCATAAAAAAAGAAGTGAAATAAACATAATACATTGTAATGAGGATGGAATAATTAACTACCTAATTACAATACGAATGCTTACACCTAAATGAATAATAAAAATTCTAAATTGTGAATAAAGAAGAAATATATGTGCGATTGCTTGAAAAAAAAAAGGAATCAAAAGTTCATCATTTCAAACTATAAAGATTCATTAGCAGAAACGAAGGATCTGTCAGAAATTTTTGTATAGAAACGGAAATAGCATCATGAAAAGCAAAAAAAGAGTTACCATGTTAAAATGTTTGAATAAAGATAAGACAATAATAAAATTATAGCGTCATGAGTAGATTTTTAAAAAGATGGAGCAAAAAGTAGTTTTTTTTCCTCAAAAAAAGGTTGCGTAGATGATTAGGTATTTTTTAGGAATAAGATTAGTTATTCATCTTTTATAATTTAAATTTTAAATCAATTATTTAGGTATTTTAAAATTTACATTTTCATAAATACAATTTTAAAAAATAAAAGTAACAAAAAGGAGAACGGGAAAGGAGTTAGATTCTTTTATTTTATTTTTTATATATAGATAAATCCTAAAGATTTTCAAATGGTCAAACTTTCTATATTACGCAAAGCTTATTAATGTGCGTTTATAAAAATTAATTAAAGTTGAGGGGGGGGGGGCGCGCTCGACAGTATTAGAAAAGACATGTGCCTTATGCCCCCAAATTTAAGGGGTCTCATTTTTAATATAATAAATAATACATGTCATAAGTTAGTATTCTTTAACAATATTAAATACTATTTGTAGAAAAAGTGAACATTCAATGCTAAATGAAGGGATTATCAGATTTGACATATTTGGAGTACTATATCTTATGAAAAATAATTGAAAGAATGATTATATTATTATATGAAAACTAAAAGAAATCAATTGTATAAAATTTAGGAAAATTTTTCAAAATGTCATTATTTTAACATTTAATAGNTCTAAAACCAAAAAAAAAAAAAAGAGAGAGAGGCGTGCTTGAAATGAAGAATATGTGAAGAATTGGAAGATGAAAATAAGAGAGAGAGAGAGAGAGAGAGAATATTCTGTTTTTTAAAAAATATATGAGAGAGAATTAATTGGAAAATGTGTGAAATAAAATAAAAGTAAATTAGGATACATTATCTTTTTTAAATAATGATATTTTTGACATTTTTACTAATTATTTTAAAGTATGGAGGTTTTTACTTAATATGTTTGATTCTTTGACTAGTTTACTAATTTTTCCTAAAATTTATCAACAATTTAAGTTTAAGGCCCCATTTAATATGAAGTGAATAATGATCAAGGGTAAAAAAGTAATTTCACTCTAACAAAAATCTGTCAAGAATGATGATAAAAAAATTAAATATTTCTAGAAACATCTTAATTATTGTTATTACTATTAACTTGTTTTGTTATTACTTCACTTTCTTTTCTTTTCTGTTGTGAATTATTGTGATATATATTTTTGTTACTCTATTTTACTTACTTTGATTTAGTTTTCTTAATATTTTTTATATTCATTTTACTTATCCAAAATGCCTATTTTAAATGTATAAATTTATATGAATTTAATTATTTTATCATTATTTTGGCTCTAATTAATATACTTGAAAAGAAATAAGTGTGATTAAATTAATAATATATAGTTGATTGAAATTAAAAAAAAAAGATGTTAAAAGTAACTTTACAAAATTGGATGATATATTTGCATTTAAGACTAGCAAGAATAAAATATAATTCATTCTAACAAAAATATATTAAGAGAGAGAGCAAGAAAAATAAATAATTTTAGAAATATCTTTGTATATATGAAGTGAATGATGATCGAAGGTAAAAATGTAACTTCACGCTAACAAAAATCTAACAAGAAAACTAAATAGTTCTAGAGACATCTTTAGTTATTGTTATTACTATTATCTCATTTTGTTATTACTTAACAGTTTTAAATGAGTTATTATGTATCTATTAATTAATTTATTTTATCATTACTTTAATTCATTTTTAAATATTTTTCTATTCATTATACTTAATAAAGATGTCTACTTTCATATAAAAATTCATTATTTAAAAATATAATTAATAATTGTCACTTTTATTGTGGCTCAAATTAATATCCGAAAAGAAATAAGTATGGTCATAAATTAATAATTTATATTAAATTGAATAAAAAATAAATAAAATTAAGTTTCAATATTTAAAATATATATTTTAAAAGTAATTCATTATGTTTATTTGTTAAACACCTATAAAACAAATTTTAAATGTATTCAGAATTGATCTATGGATGGATCAATAGATTCCATCTTCAGATAGTTTATGAAAATTGTTAATAGATTGAAATTCATAATTTTAATTTATTCTCTTGATGATTTTCAAATAAAATAAAAAAAATATCATTAAACTAATTATTTAATTCGAATATATTATTTGACAGGATGTTAAAATAATCACTGAAGCATGTGATATTTTATTATTATTTTCTATCATGTTTATTTAAAAATTTCATAATAATTGTTCTTTTTGAAAACTAATTAAATTTGTATTATAAATATATATATAATATTGTATATATTGAGCCTGTAAACGGATCTTTTATTATATTAGGCACGTATCACCGGCTTTAAATTATAGGGAAAATTGTATATAACAGCAAACTAATAACCTAAAATAAATGGAGTAGCTAGGGTTTGATTTAATTGTGCTCCATAGCAAACGTTTGCAAAAAATTGCCAGACGCCTCTCTCCCAAATATCTCGCTCGCCACTCTCCTCTAGTCTCTCGCTCGCTTCCTCACTTTTTCTACAAACACAAGTGTATAAAAATTATTTCTAATTGTATAAAGTAGATAAAATTGTATAAATACATATATTTTTGTTCCCCTCTCTCCCCTCTTCCAGATCTCGCTCGCCACTCTCCCAAATCCCGCTTGCCACCCTCGTCTTTCTCACTTATACAAACAAAAGCGAAATGTATAAATTGTTTTTCTGTTTGTATAAAGCATGAGAAAATTATATATACACATGCAAGTACATATATTTTCGTCCTATACACTTATAATTATACAATAAAAATACTCCCCTGCCCAGTTTCTTTTGCCTTTCTCTCTTTCTCGTTTTATACAATTTTCAAATTGTATCTAATTTCTCTCTTTCTCGTTTTATACAATTCGATTCAATTGTATATTCCTTGTCAAGTCTCTTTTGTCTTTCTCT
>NC_028644.1:9763534-9806200 GCF_001406875.1 Solanum pennellii | reverse complement strand
CCCTCGACGGCCCGTCGTGTCCATGACGGTCCGTCGTGGGTTCCGTCGACTCACACAGTTTTTCCAGAAATAAAATCTGCTGCTCAAAACGACTAAACAGGTCGTTACACAAGTCTCTTTGTCTTTCTCTCTTTCTCATTTTATACAAATTCAAATTGTATATAATCGTTTTATACACTTATAATAATACAATTCGTTATATACACTTCGTTTTTATACAGTTCTCTGCCCAAGTGTCTTTCTCTTTCTTGTTTTATACACTTCGTTTTATAAAACTTGCTTCAACTGTATATGTATAGTGAATTACACAGTTTTTATGTTTGCTATGGAGCGCAATTATGCAAACTTTGCTATAGTATACAAATATAAATTTTTTATTTGCTATATGTGAAAGTTGCCCTAAATTATATATATAGAAAAATCCTAAAATTCTTCAAATGGTCAAACTTTCTATATTACGCTAAGCTTAGTATTGTGTGTTTATAAAAATTAATTAAAGTTGACGCCAGGGGTGGCTCGACAGTGTTAAAAAAATACATGTGTCTTAGGCTTCCAAATTTAAGGAGCGTCATTTTTAATATAATAATATAAGTTATAAGTTAGTATTTTTTAACAATATTAAATACTATTTGTAGAAAACGTGAACATTTAATGATAAATGAAGGGATTATCAGAATTTGACATATTTGGAATACTATATCTTATGAAAAATAATTGAAAGAATGATTATATTATCATATGAAAATTAGAAGAATTCAATTATATAAAATTTATTAACAATTTAAATTTAAGATCCTATTTAATTTTTATTTTAGGCCACTAATACATTTGAATCGCTCCCGATTGAGGCTCTAATGATCCGCATGCCTGTGGTTTTTATTCCCCGTGGATACATGCCTTTTTATTATCATATAAAAATTAAAAGAATTCAATTATATAAAATGTATTAACAATTTAAATTTAAAATCCCATTTTAAATTTAAAATCCCATTGAATTTTTATATTAGACCACTAATACATTTGAATCGCTCCCGATTGACGCTCTAATGATCCGCATGCATGTGGTTTTGATTCCACGTGGATACATGCCTTTTTACATCTCCAAAGAGCTTCTAACTAATTTCTAAAGGAACATTTAATAGTCGATAAATAATTCTAAACAAACATTTAATAGTTAATTAAATTTTTAATTGATTTAACTTTTGATTTATTTATATTTTTGTTAAAATTTAAAAGTAATTATCTAATTAAAATTGATAAGCCTATTATATTTTTTATAAAGCTACTAAAAATGAAGGGGTACCATATAAAATTTCTTTTAAAATAGTTATTTTATTATATTTTTATTTTTTACCTACACAATTTTCGGATGTCATTGTAAAATATTTGACTCAGCTATTATAAAAGTACCAACTGGATCAATCACACATTATTAGTTGCAGAGCCACATGCGGTTAAAGGGTGTCGATCAGCACCTCTTCGTTGAAAAATTATATTGTATAATTAAATTAAAAACAATTTTTTATGTATGTATATTACATATTGACACTCGTTAATTTCTATAAGATTTTACTTTTTTATATATTGACACCTCTTAGATAATATTCTAATTTCGCCACTGCACATTATAGATGTATAGAGCTAAAAAATCAAATGACTCTAACATAACTTTTTCATAACTCAAATTTAAATTCAGAACTTCTCGTTAATAATAAAAAGCTAAGTAATCACATTCCTACACCGCAAACTCAGAAGAATATTCTCCTGATCTTGAAGTGACCTAAAGGTTTTACCTACATTGTATTTATCACTGGGCAACGGAGCGGAACGAATCGGTACCGAACCGGAAAGGGACGAGTTTACCGGCTTGTTGATCGGCATCGGGATAAACTTGATCGGAATTACCGTAAGGAATACTCGGTTCCATCTCGTCTCACTATATACCGGGATGGAACCGGAGCGGAACGAAATGGAACGGGATGACACAACTAATTAATTCAAAAATTGATTTTTTTGAATTACGAAAATATGAATATTTTTTTATTTTTCTAAATTTAAATTAATAGTTTTTAAATTTACAATGTAATTTTTTACTTAAGTTTATTTTAAAGATACTTTTTAAAAATTTTTACTTATTAAATTTGCAAGTTAGGTCTAATTAAGTTTTCAAGATTTAAATCTTTTGAAGTTTATAAGTTATTACTTATTATTTATTAATATTTTATAATTTATAAGTTATATTTATAACTTGTAATTTAAATAAATTAAATCTGTAACTTTAAAAAATTAAATAAAAATAAGGATAAAATAATTACACAAATTAAAAAAATATCAATTGTATTTATTTAAATTTGTATTACAAATTACAATTTCAATTTACAACTATTAGTAGAGTACATAGTTTACGCAACCACTTTCTAGGAAGGGTTCTGTTTCAACTAAGTCTCGAATGTAATACTAATGTAATACTTATAGGGGGTAATTGGGTTACTTGGGTATTATTTATTATTTAATATAAAATATAAATTATATAATATAAATTAATTAATTAATATTAATTATTCGGAATCGGACCGAAACCGAAATAAACCGATACCGGTACAACGGCACCAAACCTCAATTTCAATTCCGTTTCGTGTTCCGGTTCAGGATGTCCCGTTCCGTCACGTAGACAACCGAACCGGAACGCTACCGGTACATCCCATTCCATTGCCAAACCTTAAATTGGTATTATAGGATGTATTACTAATACCTTCCATTTGGAGGTATTAGTAATACATAGGATATAACACCATGGGATAAGCCACATAAAGACAAAAATATCCTTCAAATTTTTTTAATTTTTTTTAATTTTCTTGATTTTATGTTTTATATTTGTACTATTAAATTTATTTAAATAAATTAGCTTGCAAATTATTTAAAGAGAGTTATTTGTTACTAAATATATCTAATTCAAATCAATACAAATTTAAAATGTGAGTTCGTTAACATTTACTAATTAAAAGACAAATATATCACTAATTATTCGTATTTTGAATAATTTTAAAAAATTATATATATATATTAAATTATAACTTGCAATTTTTATGTGTAAATGTAGTGGGTTGTTCAATTTTACCATTGTTTACCGTCTTTATAATTTTAAAAGTAGTTGGTTTATCTTTTTTAGATTTAAAATTGACATTTTACTAGTGATCAATTTATTAAGATGAAAATTATTTATCCTCAAATAATTTAAGTAGAAAATTGGAAACATGATAACAAAATTATTCTTCTCATAGCTAGTTAGAATGCCATAAAAATTATTTTCCAACAATTATCTAGCTTGACCCAATTACATAATAATTTAAGAGTATAATTGGAAAGGAGATTCTTAAAGAATTTGATTACAAACACAAGTTGGGATTGGAAACAATGAACCAAATACTTGATAAAAATAAACCTTGCATTACCAATCCCTACATAATAGCACTACTAATCCATGCACTACTAATTCATGCGTTATTCATTTTTGTACTAAACGACCCCTTAGTGGCTTAAAACAAAAATCAAATAGGGCCTTAAACTTGAATTGTTAAAAACTTTTATATAATTGATTTCTTCTAGTTTCAATTGATTAGATAACCATTCTTATTTTAAATTATTTTTTATGAGATATAGTACTTTAAATATGTTAAATTTTTTTTAATAATTTCTTCATTTTTCATGAAAAATTTATTGTTTTTACAAATAGTATTAAATAATTATTAAAAAATAATAACTAATAACATATTATTGTTAAAGATAAAATCATATAAATTTGAAGGTCTAAGACACATTTTTTTTTTTAACACTATTCGAGTTACTCCTGATTAGATGCTAAATATAAATCGGCAGAAGCTTAGTATGTAAAATAAGTTATCTAACGTGGCCACATAATATTTTGCCACGGTTTAGCTGTCTAGAAATGTTACCGTTAGGCATGCAAAAGCACGACGTGTGATCTTTTCCCCTCAAATTTGTAGGGGTTCTGGATTTCTTACTAACGTTATTTTATTGTTCCCTCTTTCCTATCGATACACTTTAACAAAGACATTCTTTTATATCAATCGACTAACGTATAATTTTTTTTAGCTTCTTTTAAAAATAAAGTTTATATAACTATAAATTAAGTAAAAAGTATTACAAATTAAAATAATTTACAATTTGAAAGATATATGAAAAATTACAATCAAAAATAGATTTATTTGAATATTACTATTTGAAATATATCATATAAATTAGAATATAAAGAGTAATAATTTAATTTTGAAATAATTACTTTACTTTCGGTGAGATATTTATAATTATAAAAATATTTATTATTCTTTTGAAAAGTCTCCTTTTATGTTTTTAAAAAATAAAAGTTATTTAGTGTCAATTCAAATAACATTATGCATATTAGAATGAATAGAGTAAAAATAGACAAGTGATTTCCGTGGTCTTTAAAAATGTTACCAACTAAAATAACATCTCTTTTAAAAGATACTGAATTAAAAGTTTTGCTTATAAGAGTTTCTCTAATCTCATTTATATCTCTTTTAAACATTTTATTAATTAAATAATACTCCATTTTTTTAAAAAAAAATAAAGATGAATTTGAAAAGAAAAAATAATACATGCATGATAAATATTTTACTTTTCTTAGTCGCCAAATATTTTAGAAAAAATTCACTTATTAAAATGATCAATTATGAGAATTGAACAATTGACCAAGAGACAAATAATCTTTTTCCTACCTCATATTATATCTTTTTCCTTGATATCTTGAACTATTTTTTATTAATCCTTTCAAATACATGACGTCCTCAAATCTTAGCTGCCCATTCCCCATTTGAAGGGAGAAAAAAAAAAGCATGTGTATATAATAAGTATCTGTCATGTTTTTGCCTCCAAATTATGAGGAGCAGATCATCGTCACAGTCGAATTATATATCTTTCCAAAAACTAGACGAAGATGTCAAACATACCCTTAAGCATTTTGAAGGGTCATATCTCTCTCCTACTAGCATTCATATTTTGCAATTTTCAATTTTAATATATTAATAAAAACATCCATATGCTTATGATTTGCCTAAAATAATTGCTCTCGTTTTAAAAATTTTATGATAGTTTTAATCATTTAAAATTTATTTAAATATAAATTTATTAAATGATTTGGATTATATTAAATTTATAAATTCAATATATTAGTCCAAATAAATATTATGTATTAATAAAATTGGGTTAATTATTTAAATTCAATATATATATGAATTGAATTAAACCCTGCTCCATAAAGTCAATATTCCATGTCACTTAAATCTGATTGGCCAAAGGTAGTCTTCCTCTAATCACAATTCCTCTATTTTAAAACTATAAATAGTGGTCCTCATAATTCATAATGGGGAATGAAGAATTCAAATGAGAAGCTAGAGGAAGCTAATGGATCAAAAGCCGCAATTTCTATACAAGTTCAAGAATTCGAGAATTCAAGAATTGAAGAATTCAAGTGTTCAAGTTCAAGATTTGAAGAAGTCAAGGTCAAGTTCAAGAACGATCAAGATCAAGACCATGGATTCAAGATCAAGCTCGAAGCCCTTGAATTCAACTAGAAAGTTAAGATCAAGATAAAGTTTAAGTAAAGATCATGTTCAAGATCAAGACCAAGATCAAGATCAAGTCCAAGTCCAAGTCCAAGTCCAAGATCAAGATCAAGATCAAGATAAAGATCAAGATCAAGATAAATTCCAAGTTCAAGATCAAGCTCAAGAGCCCTTGAACTATATTTTAAAAGATGAATTTAGAGGAATCATAGAGATTGTAACACTCACACTTGAAATAATAAATGATTATTGCATAATTTTTCATTCTTGATTATTGCTTTCTCGACGCGAATTTTATTGTCTACAGATTCTGGCACGCCCAGTGGGACAATCTGTATCATTCATCTCAACTTTTCAAGACTTACAAAATTTCGAGATGAATTCCATGAAGATCAAATCTCAATCAACTGCCTCTAAGGCCACTAGCTTCAAGTTCTCTACTGAAGTTAAAGACATTTGCGGTGTTACCTTTAAAAGTTTTGGAGCTATTTCGAGGAACAAAGCTGCTATGCTAGGACAACAAACACTTCGAGTGTCGTCCGCGTCAACTCCAATTTTTGGGTCTGTAACTCCAAAAAGATCAACTTCCTCCACAAATGCTTTAGAAGGGGAAAACAGTGTTTCTGAAAAAATTCAAGAATACCTTAGCTCTACTTGAACAATCTGGTTCCAAAAACTCTACCACAAGGAAGAACTATGATTCAACCAATGAATCATCTCCATCTGCATCGCGTAACATGATTCCATTGAAGATCAACTTATGCGACAATTCATGCTACTTTACATCTCCAATGATCATGCAAATAAGGGTGACTGTTGCTTCTTCCCCCGAGGACCAACTCGCAAATCTCACAAAGTTGGTTGAAGGATTGACAAAGCATGTACAACACCAAGAGTCTAGAATCGATATGCTGATGGATCGAATAGAAGGACTTTTAGAAAGCGAGCCATGCACCTGGAAAGGGTGTTGAAGTTCAAGTGATCGAAGATCCTATGAAGAAAGCATCACTTGTTAATGAGATGCAAGTTTCTTCTTAAGGAATGATCCCACTCGATGGCTTGAAGGAGTCCATTGAAGGCACAATCAAAGACAAGTATGTAGGATCCACCAGGTCCTCTCATACGTATGTCAAGACATACACTGCAAGAATTGACAAATGCCTGCTCGTTATCAACCTCCCAAATTTCAACAATTTGAGGGAAAAAGAAATTTGATGCAACATGTTACACACTTTGTGGAGACTTGTAATAATGCTGGGACCTATGGAGACCCCCTTGTCAAGCAGTTTGTCCGTTCTCTAAAGGGAAATGCGTTTGATTCATATACGAATCTCGAGCCCAATTTTATCGATTCTTGGGAACAAGTAGAACATGAGTTTCTCAATCAATTCTACAACTAAAAATGTCCAATGAGGAGAATTCACAAATACTCTCCAAAGAAAGGATTAACGAGTCATAGATTTCATAAATCTGTGGATGACTGGATCCTGAATTGCAAGGATAGGCAAACTGAAATTTTTGCGATAGAAATGTACTCTCAAGGGATGCATTGGGATATTCTTTACATCTTACAAGGAATAAAACCAAAGTCCTTTGAATATCTAGCTACTCACTCTCATAATATGAAATTGATCATGTCCTCTTCTAGGAAAGATATGAATTTTGTCCACGATCCTTGCAAAGTAAGAGACAAGCAGGAATCCAAGAGATGGAGAAAATTTATGCCTAGGAGTGACAACAAAGAATCCATGACTGTTAATGTGTCGCTTGTGAAATCACTACGAAGGAGGGCACGAAGCAAAATGTGAGAACGAATTTCCAAGCACGTTCGAACCAAAAGTCGATCCTAAGGGAGATTCAAGAAAAGGAATACCCCTTCTTGGATTCTGACGTTTATGATATTTTTGATGAGGTACTTGAGTTAAATCTCATTGAGTTTCCAGAGATGAAGCGACCTGATGAAACTGGGAAAGCTGATGACCTAAATTATTCCAAGTATCATAGACTTGTGAATCACCCTCTTGAAAATATTTTATCTTCAAGGATAGAGTAATGTGATTGGTTAGAAAAAAAGAAGATTGTTCTTGATGATGAAAAATTTCGTTCTAACCAAATCTCTGTCGCAGTCGACTCAGTCGATCTGGTCCAAATATGTATCTCTGAAAAGTATGAAGAGATTCATTGGAGCAAGAAAAATCTCAAGCTGATATAGATGCTAATGAAAGTTGGATTCTTGTGACTAAGAGAAGACACAATAAGTCAAGCGTAAGAAAATAATCATTAAAAAAACAAATTAGAAGGAAGATGGGGAAGAAACTGGTGAAGCAAAAATCAATCAAGCGCCCAAAGAAGTGAAAGGTAGATGTGCATCAGTAACAAAAATCCCGACATCCTTCGACTCTAGAGGAATTCTTACTAGGTTGGTTCTGCGAAAAGTATACTCAGGACAATGGCGAGGCATCATGCTTCAATACTAATAAAGAAGATACAATGAAGTTGTCTCCTAATGACGAAGATGCAAGTGAATCCTCACCAAAAGTATATCCTAGTGGCGGAAAAAAAGAAACATGGGGAATTTCATCAATGATGTCTTCTTCATCTTTTGAAAAGCCTATTGAACCTTCTTCCCAAGAAGCACATGTATGTGAAACAAAAATCACATTCACAGCTGATGAATTCTATTTGGTGAAGTACTATAGAATCATCCTCTGTATATGATGGGTCACGTGCTAGAGAAGAAGATAAATAGAATCTTAATAGATGAAGGATCTAGAGTCAACATTCTGCCTATCCACACATTCAAGGATCTCGTTATCACGTCTAAAGAACTTAGTGAAGTCGTTTGTTGATACAAGGACTCAATCAAGGGGGCAGAGGTCCATAGGCTCTATTAAGTTAGAGATCCACATAGAAGATTTGCGATCAAGTGCTTGGATGCACGTAATGGATGTAAAGAACTCATACAATATATTGCTTGGCATTTAATACATAAGAATGGGATGGTATCGTCTTCTTGCTATCAATATTTGAAGTATCTTGAAGGCGGGATTGAAAAGAAGATAGTTGCGGATGATAATCCTTTCACCGAAGTTGATACACACTTTGTCGATGCGAAATTCTATTTGAAGGGTTATGTTTTTAAAGAGTCAAAATCTAATGATGTCAAATCAACCAATTATGACAAGATCACAAGCAAAAGAATCGATGCGTCTGTTGGAAAGGCGAAAGTTGACGGTAAAGAGTTTTATCCCAATCTTAATGAAGGTAAGATCATGTCTCTAAATAAGAAGCTGACTTCTGCATATCGCTATGTTTCAAGTAAAGAAAGAAGAAGTGTAATCATCTCACCTTCAAAAAGATGCATTAAGAGGACTAACTCTTCCTATCAGACGGATTAATGCAATAAAATTTTCTTCAAAGCTGCCAGGAAAGACAATCACTCAAAGTCAAGTGTGAGATGTGACACTCCCTATGAAACACACAAGAGAAGGTTTTGATCGTAATGCTTACAAGTTATTTGCGAAGGCTGGATACAACCCTAATGAGCCTTGAATGTTACGGAAACTCCCATCAGAAGATAAAATAAGGCAGGAACATGAAGGCCTAGGCTATATATAACCAACCATCTCCAGTTTTCATATCCATATGAAGGGAAATAGATAATCATATAACTTTTGATGATGATGTCATTGCTCCCAATAAATAGCCTTCCGTCTTTGATCGACTCGGAGAATCAACTGCAAGAACGTTCGTGTTTGAGAGATTAGGTCTGTTGAAGAAGAAAAATAACAAGCATCGAAGAAGTTATCCAAAAGTGACAACGTTGGCTTCATCTATGATCCAAAAGGATTTCAAAAGTTTGATTCCTTGTAGAATGAGGGGACAAGTAGAACTTGTGATTTCGTGTAAGGAGGACCTCAAGGCAAAGGCTCACACTGTGGATTACACCAAAGAGCGCGACGAAGATAAAGAAAGTGTGGGCTCCTCATGTCATGTTACAAATCACAATGAGCATGACTCTTTGCCTCAAATGAAGATTGATAAGGACTTAGAAGATATTGTGTGGCTTTATCATATATCTTTCAATGACAATGACCCTCTAGAGGAGGAAGATGCTGTATATACTTCACTAGAACTTGAAGAAGGAGTGAAGACCACGATAGATCCCTTAAAGGAATGTTTTCGCGTTTAGTTGTAAAGAAATTCCTGGCTTGAATCCTTAAGTAGCAGTCCATCATTTGGCAATAAAAAATGGTCCTCGTCCCATTAAGCATAATTATATACGTTTTAGGCCAGACTTGGTTCTACCGATACAAAATGAAGTCAACAAACTCATCGAGGCAAGATTCATTCGCGAAGTTAAATATCCTACATGGATTTCAAGTATTGTTCATGTAAGATAGAAGAATGGAAAAATTCGAGCTTGCGTTGACTTCAGGGATCTCAATAATGTATGTCCTGAAGATGAGTTCCCTCTTTCCATTATAGAGCTAATGATTGATGCCACCACTGGTTATGAAGCGATGTCATTCGTAGACAATTTTTCTAGCTATAATCAAATTCATATGGTACCAAAGGATGAAGAACTCATCGCATTTGGTATACCTAAAGGTATTTATTGCCACAAGGGATGCCTTTCGTCTTAAAGAATGTTGGTTCTACATATCAAAGGTCTATGCAAAATATATTTGATTACTTTTTCCATAAAAATTTGGAATGTTATTTTGATGACCTGGTAGTAAAGTTGAGAAAGGGGGGTGATCATCAGAAAGACTTGAGAATGGTGTTTGAGTTGCTTAAAAGATACTAACTAAGGATCAATCCATTAAAGTGTGCCTTTGGTGTTAATTTTGGAAAGTTCCTTGGATTTATGGTGGGACATCGAGGAATTGAAATTAATCAAGCCAAAGTTGATGTAATATCAAAGATGCCCGAGCTTCAAAATATTCATGACTTAAAAAGTCTCCAAGGAAAGATAGTCTACTTGAGGAGGTTCATCTAAAATCTAACAGGACGATGCCAACCATTCGTTCATCTTATGAAGAAAGGTTCTCCTTTTAATTGGGACAAAACATGTAGTGATGCCTTAAAAGTATCAAGTCGTATCTAGAAAAATCTCTAGTTTTGGTAGCTCCTATACCTGAAAAGCCATTGATACTATACATTGCGGTACAACAAAGGTCCGTAGGAGCCCTATTAGCTAAAGAGAACTCTCTTTATTACTTAAGTAGAAGAATAACTCCAAATGAGCTAAAGTTTTTGCCAATTGAAAAGTTGTGCTTGGCACTTGTCTTCTCAATTGAAAAGATGAAACATTATTTTCAAGATCATGTTTGTCCGCCTTATTTGTAGAGCAAATCCAATCAAGTTTGTTATGTCAAAACCTATCCTTAGTGATCGACTATAAAGATGGTACCTCAAATTCCAATAGTTTAAGATTGTGTACATCCCTCAGAAAGCTGTGAAGGGACAAATATTAGTGAACTTCTTTGCAGACCTTCTGACACCTAATGATTGGGAGGTAACTGATAAGATTCCTGATGAAGATGCGATGTCTACTGAGATTCAACCTCTTTGGAAAATGTATTTTGATGGGGGTGAACATCATGGTTGAGGTGGCGCTGGTGTATATTCATCACTTCACAAGAAAACATTCTACCGTTCTTCTTTACTTTGAAGAAATGTTGCTCCAATAATGTCGCTGGATACGAGGCGTTGATACTTTGACTTGAGATTACCATCGACATGAAACAATTACACTTACAAGTATTTGGTGACTCTTAGTTTGTGATCAACCAACTCTTGGGAATTTATGAGGTGAAGAAGAGTGAATTCCGTCCTTACCATGATTAGGCTCAAAAGTTGATAGGATGGCTTAGAGATGTAACCCTCCAACATGTGCGTAGAATATAAAATAAGAAAGGTGATGCATTTGCTGCCCTAGTTTCAAGGCTAACCCTTCCTGATCAAACACAAGGTGCCATTTGTCAAAAATAGATAGTACCACCGCCAAATGAGGAAGAAAATATAGAAAATGAGCTTGAGCATATCGTCATTTTTTGTGAAGCCACAAAAGAATATTAGAGGCAACCCATTATTGACTACATGTGTTATGGGATACTTCCAGAAAATCCAAGGAGAAGGACTGAGATTCGTTGTCGTGCCCCTCGCTTCCTTTACTACAAGGACACATTATATAGAATATCATTTGAGGGAGTACTATTACGATGTTTTGAAGAGGAAAAAGAAATTCAAGCTCTACAAGAAGCATACACATGAGTATGTGGATCACATCAATCTGGACCAAAACTCCACTTTCACATAAAGAGTATTGGGTACGATAACCAACCATGGTGAAAGAAATGCTAAGATTATGCTCGTAGATGCGATGCTTGTTAATTTCATGCGAATTTCATACATCATTTGCCCAAAGTATTGCACCCAGCTATCGCATCTTGGACATTTGACACTTGGTGATTGGATGTTGTGGGACCACTACCAAAATCTTCTGGTGGACACTTGTAAATCTTGGTTGCAACAGATTAATTCTAAAAATGGGCTTAAGATATCTCTCTTAAAGAATTGAAGAAAGAAAATTTTGCAAATTTTATCCTGTGTTAATATCATCTATCGCTTTGGCATCCCTTGCTACATAATAACAGACAATGAAAATATATTTGATAACAATTAATGAACAAGGTTTGTGATCTTTTTGGCTTCAGGAAGAGTAAATTTTCTATGTATCATGATGCCACTAATGGTCTTGTTGAAGCATTCAATAAGACTCTACGCAACCCGCTCAAGAAAGTTGTCTCCAAGTGGAAACGAGATTGTCATGAAAAAATGGAAGAAGATTTGTGGGAATATAGAATGAAGTACCGCACTCCAACTCAAACAACATCATATTCACTTGCATTTGGAGTTGAAGCAGTCTTGCCACTTGAATGTCAAATACCTTCTTGAGACTTGATATTCAAGAAGGGCTCACTAAAGAAGAAAATGCTCGACTGCTTCTTGCTGAGTCAGAAGCACTTAATGAAAAGATTCTAGAAGTCCAACAAAACCTTGAATATTGTCAAGATCGTCTATCTCGTGCTTTCAATAAGAAGGTTCGCTTGAGGTGCTTGTAAGTTGGAGACCAAGTTCTCGCGGTAAGAATAACCATCATTACTTCGCACAAATCTTGGAATTCCTAAAAGTGGGATAGACCATATGTCATACAAGAAGCATATTCACATGGTCTTACAAGCTTGTTAATGCAGATGATGTAAGGATCGGTCTTATTAATCTAAATTTCCTAAAGAGGTACTACTCTTGAAGTAAGATGATGATACTTAAGGCATGAGCCTAAACTACATGTTAATCTTGGCCCGCAAGAGTATAAAGTGTGTAAGACACAATAACAAAAAATAAAAAAAACCATTCACTCCCCCAAAATTACGTTGTGACTTGATCCTCTTCACTCAGGTACGTAGGCGCTTAGAATATATCCTAAGTTTAGTTACATGAGTGTCAAAAAAGCACATATTCCAACTTTATCTGTCACATGACAGTCATATGCGATAAGTATTTTGTTTTATCTTTTGTCTCATCAAACTCTAGACTTGTACGATGTATTGATTGGTCAACAGATGTGGAAAAACCCTTTAAAACATGAGTTTTGTTAACAACATGCTTGAATTTTTTTTTTTTAAAATAAATTGAAGTCTTCAAATCCTCCAAGTATATAAGTTGAAGTCTTTAAATATTCCATGTTGAAGTGTAACAACCCTAAAAAAATAGATATGATAAGTAATGCTTAATGTGTCTAGAATGCCTACGATTACACCAGGGTTCACACAGATTGTTGCGCGTAGAACCAGACCTCTGAACCCTTGCTACGGCCAAGCCAAGTAACTTAGGGAGTTATTTGAGCTATAAAAGGTTGGGTCCAGCCATGTAGGGCTCTCGAATACAAAGATTTACTCGAATGAGTCTTTCCCGGACTTAAAAAGGGAAAATCTTAGGTTTGGAGGGTCTAGGGGTAAAATGGTCTTTTTCCAGGCTAAGGGTAGTATCGTAATTACCTTATATATATAATTAATTATTTAAGTAATAAGGTGGAGGGGTATTTTTGGGAGAGAGGGCCGAAAATTGGCCCTTGAAGTGAAGTATTGCTTCACCCGGGTTCGAACCTAGGTGGAAGCAATGAATTAAATTTATTTTTAATTTAAGTTGGTAAAGTAATGAAATTAATTTATATTTATTATTTATTAGCTGATTTAAAAAAAAAGGAAATCAGATTTTTAATAATTAAATAAAACCTTATTTGACTAATACTAAACTAGACTCCTAAGCCTAAGAAAACTCTTCCCTCCCACGCTCATCTCTCTCCCTCACGTCTCTATCACTCTCATTCACGATCTCTCTATGCCAAAGTAACTTTCAAGAACAGAAAAATAAACCAAGTTCTTCACACTTGAAGAACTCACACGAAATCACAAGAAAACAAACGTTAATCACATGTTAGGCAAAGGGAGGTTGTCCGTCGAGTGGTGTTGACATTGAGGGGACTTGACAATCTTGGTGAAGTTTTTGGGCAGCAAGCCGAGGGTTTAACGTCAAAAAGGTATGAGTTCTCTTCTCTCTTGGTCCCTTTCCCAAGAGACTCCTTAAGGTTCAGATTATTCAGTCCGAAAACTAGGGTTGTTCCCCGTTGCATGTCCCTGTCACTAGCTCCCAGTGACTCGTAGGTTGGGTACGATTGCTGGTAGATTTAGGTGTATGTTGTGTTTTCGTGATGAATATGTTTATGTTTGTGTATTTTAAATCCTATGAATGACAACCTATGTGTTTTCGCAACTATGCATGTGTGTGCAAGAATGTGACTATGACTAGGGTCTCGGCTTGAGGCTCCAATATGTGTAACGTTATGGTCGTTATTTTACGTGCATAAACCTATGTAAATCGTGATGTTCATAAAAGATGAAATGTGGATGATTTAAGTAACAATCTCTTGGCTAAACGAATCTATGAAAAATTCACCCCAAAACATGTTAAATAGTCTACGAATTACTCTATGAGTTCAAGTGAAAATATTGATGAAAGTGAGTTGAAATGTGACCAAATTTCTAGCAACTTACATGTTTAGTTTAGGATAAATGTAGATGAACAAATCTGGAAAATTAATTGAGTGAAAAATGAGGTGAGGTCACCAGGATTCGAACCCGTGACCTCACCCCTATAATGCCTTAAAATCGCAAAAGGGAAATCGGGGTCAAGGGGATTCGATCTAGGGTGTGCTGGCTGAAAAGTAAAGTACAAAAAAAATTAATAAAAAGAAATGTCAGGCATGGAATCGAACCCACGACCTCTAGGAAGCGAAGGAGAGTCAAAGAAAAATGAAAGAAAAAGAAATGGGAGGCGTGGGCATCGAACCCACGACCTCCTAGGCAGAGGAAAATTTAAAAGAAATTAAAAAGAGGCTGTGGGGATACGAACCCACAACCCATCGGCCAAGGGAGAGAGAGTTTAAAGAAAATAAATTAAAAGAAAATGAGGTTGTGGGGGTTCGATCCCACATCCTCTCAATCCCATTGAGCAAAAAATAAAGAGAAAAAAAGTAAGGGAAAATTAAAATGAAGGTGTTGGGGCTCAATCTTGGGTCCCCAAGCCGTGTTGACCAAAATACAATAAATAAAAAAATGTAAGTGTTGTCTAAGTGATTTGAAATTGGGTTCCCTTTCCCAAATTCTGTATTGATACATAAGCCATACGTGAATTAAATATTCAAAAATAATGCTGCCTACTTAGATCGAAATTGAGATCTTGGCATACATACAAGATGCATAAGTCTTGTACCACATAATCTTAGGAAGATATGAATCAGTTAAACGAACTATGAATGAAGCCTCATGGCTTATATGTATAGACCCATAAGTCTAGCATACATTTAAAAATAAGTGAAACTAAGATGTATGTAATGAAATAATGAAACCCTAGAAGGTTTAAGTAAGAGTGTAAAACATATTAAATGACCAAGTGCATTGACACATGATGAAATGAATAATGAAATGATGAAATGAACAATGAAATGATGAAATGAACCATGAATTGATGAAACCCTAGAAAGGTTAAGTAAGAGTGTGAAACACACTGAATGACCAAGTGCATTGGCATATGATGAAATGAATAATGAAATGATGAAATGAACAATGAAATGATGAAATGAACCATCAAATGATGAAACCCTAGAAGGGTTAAGTAAGAGTGTGAAACACACTGAATGGCCAAGTGCATTGGCACATGATGAAATGAATAATCAGATGATGAAATGAACAATGAAATGATGAAATGAACCATGAAATGATTAAATCCTAGAAGGGTTAAGTAAGAGTGTGAAACACACTGAATGGCCAAGTGCATTGGCATATGATGAAATGAACGTTCACGTAAAAAGGGGTGAGTAATTATGAAAAGCAAATGTGCTAATATTAATGAATGTGGTGACAACATGATATGAGGCTAATATAAAAGATGAGAGCAGTCTCAAATGAGCCTAAGTAAATGTTACCAAAACGTACTCACCTATGAGATTGTAAAGTTAATGAAGAGACTAGTCTTTATGAATACTCTAATAAAAGTATTCAGATTAACACACTTAATACTAATGATGAGATGAGAAATCATCGATTGAGCTATGATGTCCTCATACTAGAAGCCAGCTTCCATGACGTATGAGTAGAATGTAATGGAGCTTTATACTGAGCAATGATAGACTAGCCATGAGTGGTGATGCCTTCTTTTGGGAAAAGCGGAGGTTCACGTAACTCTCATGAGATGAGACTGTCCGGCATGCCGGGTATGGGTCTCCTTATATCTCCTAGTATTTGAACCTATACTGCCAATATAGGGATCTGGCGGGGTTCAATTCCCATGTACGATAGAATGTTTTTCTGTTCACTTTGGTCGGTTATTCCACCTCTTTTCGGTGTGGGGGAGACACTGGATTTCATGATGCTCACATGATCTATGTTGATTAAAGTTAAAGTTACCCAATGAATGAATGAGGCTAGCCTCAAATGATGCACATAATGAAATGAATGATACCAAAGGTGTTAGGATAGGATGATCAAGAGGTGAGCTAGAATTAAGTAATGATACTAGGTCATTCTTGATCATTGCACAGCGAACCCGATGAAAGTCTTAAACTACATCCTAGGTATAGCTGCTGTTTACACTAGCCTATGAAAGAAATGAAATGAAGTACGTACGAATGAATGAATCAGACTCTGTGTTTGCTAAAGAAGGCTCCCCAGTTAAGGTCCCATATGTTGGGCCCTCATTTCGGGAAGTCTTAATGTCAAGTCCATGATTCCAAGGTCTCATGGCATAAGAACGAATGATATGAAAAATATTATATGCTATATGCAATATGTTATGTGCTATGTGCAAGATGTTATGTGCTGTGTGCAATATGATAAGTATGATGATGCATGTTACTCTCATGGCATGACTTTCCTAATCCAAATTTGGCAAGTCCACTGAATTGACTTTCCATAATCATGTTTTTAGGAAAAGCTGTTCTTACTCACGCATGTCCTTGGTGAGTGCTTGCATATACCCATACTTAGTACAAGTGTGTACTAATCCCATACAATTCTACAATTTTAGGTGCTGGCACAGGTGGACGCTAGAGCTTACAGGTTGATATTGCAGCTATCCGGACGTGGAGCTTTCATCTGGACTAGGAAGGACCTCATGATTTCGAAGATGTCTATCGTTATTATCTAGCTTAGATGTAGGCTTTAGCTAGTGGAGTATGTCCACTAGTTTTTCTTTTCACTTTCATTTCAGACTTTGTATTGATGCCGTTTTGGCAAGAATACGTTTAACGCAATTATGAACTGTTTCTTTCATTTGATTATCTCTATATTAGCTGGTTGATTTGTGAACGCCTATGATGTTAAGTTCAAAATATTTAGCATGAAATAAGAAAACAAAAAGTTCAAATTTTCCGCTAAAATTAACATAGATGAAGTAAGAATGACGTATGTAGGCTTGTCTGCGACCTCTGAGAGGTCAACGATGTTGGTCTCGTCTGGGGTATAGATTCCGGTCGTGACAAAGTTGGTATGAGAGAACTAGGTTAAATTTCGAGGATAATAAGTTCACATCAACTACATTGAGTAGTTTCTAAGTCATGGTAGTGAAGTGCACTACTATCATGGATTATAGACTGCATAATGCGTAGGAAAATTTCCATTCTTCTAATCTTATCGTGCCTTCTCTAATGTTGGATTTCTTGGTGTTAAGAGCGTATCTAACATCAAATCTTGAAGTTTCCAAAAGATGAATACAAGGAGAAAAGCCGGCGGAGAGATTGGAGGAGCAGCTGCTGTGGTAAATCAGGTTCCTTCCCAGGCTCCAGCTGCTGGAATAGAGATGCCTGTTATCCCAGTTGAGTTGACAGATGGAGAAGTAAGGACAACGTTGGTGCAAATGGCCAAACTAGCACTTTACAAGCTCAGTCTATTGGGTTTGATTGATGTGGAGAAGTATGAGTTGGCATCCTACCAACTAAGGGATGTAGCTCTATCCTGGTATAAAGTGTGGCAGGATAGCAAGGCCTTAGAAGGAGGTCTTGGGATCTTTTCAAGATGGATTTTCTAGAGCGGTTATTTCCCAGATAAATGAAGGAGGCTAAGGTTGAGGAATTCATCAGGCTTAAGCAGGGCTCGATGTCAGTCAGGGATTACTCCCTGAAGTTTGTAAAACTTTACAGCTCTGGAGAGGCCACTTTGTAGGAAGTGTGGCATACTGCATGGAGGAGACTGTATGATGGGCTCTAAACTTGTTACAGTTGTGACAAACCGGATCACATGATGAAGGATTGTCCGAATAGGAGGAAATGTAAGAGCTGATAGGGTTCATAAAGAATGCCCAATAATTGTATGTGGTAAGACTATGTGTGCAGACTTGGTTGAGTTACCAATGCATGATTTTGATGTTATTCTAGCATGGACTGGCTTCATAGTTGTTATGCTTGTATGGAATGTCATAGTAGGGTTGTGAGATTTCGTTTCCCTAATGAAGAAGAGCTAGTCTGGGAGGGGTACAACTCGAGTCATCCTAATCCCTTGATTTCGAACCTTAAAGCCAATAAAATGATGTCCAAGGGGTTATTGTGTTATCTGGTGAGTGTTAATGATTTAGATCATGACATTCCTTCCATAGACTCAGTTCCTGTAGTGAATGAGTTCCAAGATGTATTTTCAGATGATTTTCTTGGAGTTCCTCCCCCTCGAGAGATTGACTTTGGTATCGACTTAGAACCCGATACTAAACCAATTTCAATTCCTCCTTACAGAATAACTCCAGCTGAACTCAAAGAGTTGAAGCTGCAGTTGAAAGATCTCACTGATAAGGGTTTCATTCAGCCAAGCATATCCCCTTGGGGCGCTCTAGTGTTGTTTGTGAAAAATAAAGATGGAACCCTTATAATATGTATCGATTATCTGCAGCTCAACAAAGTCACTATCAAGAATAAGTATCCACTTCCCAGAATAGATGACTTGTTCGACCAACTCCAAGGGTCTAGTTTCTTCTCAAAGATTGATCTTCGTTCAGGGTACCATTAGCTTAGGGTTAGGGATGAAGATGTTCTAAAGACAACCTTTGATACCCGTTATGGTCATTACGAGTTTCTACTTATGTCATTTGGTCTCACGAATGCACCTGCTGCATTTATGGATCTCATGAACAGAGTCTTCTGTGAATACCTTGACTCTTTTGTCATAGTATTCATGGATAACATTCTCATCTACTCTAAAACCAAGGAAGAGCATGAACAACATTTGAGACTAACCTTGCAGGTACTTAGACAACATCAGTTGTACACTAAATTCAGCAAGTGTGAATTCTGGCTTAGATCAGTGACCTTCCTGGGTCATGCTGTGTCCGACAAAGGTGTGGAGGTAGATCCCAGGAAGACTGAAGCTGTTAAGAACTGGCCAAAACCTCTTACTCCCACATATATTCCTAGCTTCTTGGGATTGGATGGTTATTATCGCAGGTTCGTGGATGGTTTTTCTTCCATTGCTGCCTCACTGACAGCTTTGACTAAGAAGAAGCCCAAGTTTGAATGGACGGAGGCTTGTGAGAAGAGTTTCCAGGAGCTCAAGGATAGACTCACTTCACCCCCGGTGCTTACTTTGCCTAAGTGTGGTGAGAATTACACTGTTTATTATGATGCATATTGGATTGGTTTGGGTTGTGTTCTTATGCAGGGTGGTAAGGTGATAGCTTATGCGTCCAGACAGCTCAAGGTTCATGAGAAGAATTATCCCACTCATGACCTGGAGTTGGTAGCTGTGGTGTTTGCACTGAAATTGTGGAGGCACTACTTGTATGTAGTGCATGTGGATGTGTTCACAGACCACAAGAGTCTCTAATACGTGTTCACACAGAGAGAGTTGAATCTACGTCAGCGGAGATGGTTGGAGCGGTTGAAGGACTATACATGAACATTCACTACCATCCAGGTAAAGCTAATGTTGTAGCTGATGCTTTGAGTAGGATGAGCATGGGAAGTATAGCCCACGTTGAGGATGAGAAGAAGGAATTGGTGAAAGTTATACATAGACTGGCCAGACTGGGTGTGCTGTTGGTTGACTCTACCAGTGGGGGTGTTTCAGTTCATCCTAGTTCTGAATCATCCTTAGTAGTTGAAGTTAAAGAGGGTCAGCATATTGATCCTTTGTTGATGGAGCTTAAGGACTCAGTGTTGATTAAGATAAATTAGTCTTTTGCTTTGGGAGATGACGGCATACTTAAGTACCGAGACAGGCTGTGTGTACCAAATGTGGATGATTTGCGGACCAGGATCATTGCAGAGGCCCATGGTTCCAGATATTCCATACATACAGGTTCCACCAAGATGTATCATGATCATAAACATATCTATTGGTGGGATGGCATGAAGAAGGACATCGCAGATTATGTGGCCAAGTGTCCTAATTGCCAGCAGGTTAAGGCAGAACATCTTAAGCCTAGCGGTCTTACTCAGAATATTGAGGTTCCGACTTGGAAATGGGAGGCCATTAATATGTAGTTCGTGGTTGGTCTTCCGAGGACTAGGAGACAACATGACTCCATATGGGTTATTGTGGATAGGATGACTAAGTATGCGCACTTTATCCCTGTGAAGTCTACTTACAGAGCTGAGGATTATGCGAAACTCTACATTGATGATATTGTGAGATGGCATGGGATTCCTTTGTCTATCATTTCAGATAGAGGAGCTCAGTTCACTTAACATTTCTGGAAATCCTTTCAGAAGAGCTCAGGCATGCAGGCAAAGCTTAGTACTGCCTTTCATCCTCAGACCGATGGGCAGGCAGAGCGCTCCATCAAGACATTGGAGGACATGTTGAGGGCGTGTGTGATTGACTTCAAGGGTAGTTGGGATGACCATCTGCCTTTGATAGAGTTCTCGTGTAATAATAGCTATCACTCTAGCATTGGGATGGCACCGTTTGAGGCACTGTATGGTAGGAGGTGTAGGTGTCCAGTTGGGTGGTTCAAGGTTGGAGAGTCATCTATTTTGGGTCCAGAGATCATTGATGAGGCCTTAGATAAGGTAAAGGTGATTAGGGATAGGTTGGTTACTGCTTACAGTTGGCATAAGTCTTATGGAGACAATAGAAAATGTCCCTTAGAGTTTGATGTTGGTGACCAGGTCTGTTTGAAGATATCACCTATGAAGGGGGTGATGAGGTTTGGCAGGAAGGGGAAGTTGAGTCCGAGGTATGTTGGGCCATATGAGCTCCTACAACGTGTGGGAGAGGTGGCCTGTGAGTTGGCATTGCCTGCGGAACTAGGTTTTGTTCATCCAGTCTTTCATGTATCTATGTTAAAGAAGTGCCTAGGTTATGCAGCATCGATTCTACCTGTTGAAGGTTTGGGGGTTGATGAAAATTTGTCCTATGAGGAGGTACCTGTTGAGATTTTAGACAGACAGGTCAAACAACTGAGGAACAAGGAGATCGCCACAATGAGTATTGTGGAGGAATCATCTTGTTGAGGGTGTACGTGGGAGGTTGAGGCCGATATGAGATCCCGCTACCCCCCATCTTTTCAGCTCTTGAGGTTAGACTCCCTACTCTTAAGTCTAAGTTTCCTTATCTCTCCATTCTTTGTTGCTATTGCTTGATTGTGTATAGTAACTATGTTATGATCTGTTTGGCATTACTCGAAATAGTTAGTAGTTTCATTTGGGGACGAATGTTCCTAGGGGGGGGGGATAATGTAACAACCCTAAGAAAATGGATATTATAAGTAATGCTTAATGTGTCTAGAATGATTACGATTAGACCAGGGTTCACACGGATTGATGCGCTTAGAACCAGACGTCTAAACCCTTGCTACAGCCAAGCTAACTAACTAAGGGAGTTAGTTGAGCTAGAAAAGGTTGGGTCCAGCCATGTAGGGCTCTCGAATACGAAGATTTACTCGAATGAGTCTTTAGCGGACTTAAAAAGGGAAAATCTTAGGTTTGAAGGGTCTAGTGGTAAAATGGTCTTTTTCCAGACTAAGTGTAGTATCGTAATTACCCTACATATATAATGAATTATTTAATCAATAAGGTGGAGGGGTATTTTGGGGAGAGAGGGCCAAAAATTGACCCTTAAAGTGAAGTCTTGCTTCACCCGGGTTCGAACCTAGGTTGAAGCAATGAATCAAATTTGTTTTTAATTTAAGTTGGTAAATTAAGGAAATTAATTTATATTGATTATTTATTGGCTGATTTAAAATAAAAGGAAATCAGATTTTTAATAATTAAATAAAACCTTATTTGACTAAGTCCTAAACTAGACTCCTAAGCCTGAGAAAAATCTTCCCTCCCACGCTCATCTCTCTCTCTCACGTCTCTATCACTCTCATTCACGATCTCTCTATGCCAAAGTTACTTTCAAGAACAAAAAAATAAACCAAGTTCTTCACACTTGAAGAACTCACACGAAATCACAAGAAAACAAACGTTAATCACACGTTACCCAAAGGGAGGTTGTCCGTCGAGTGGTGTTTACATTGAGGGGACTTGAACGTGATCTTTGGTGAATCTTCTGGGCAGCAAGTCGAGGGTTTAACGTCTAAAAGGTTTGGTCTCTCTTCTCTCTTGGTCCCTTTCCCAAGAGACCCTTTAAGGTTCAGATTATTCAGTCCGAAAACTAGGGTTGTTCCCCGTTGCATGTCCTCGTCACTAGCTCCCAATGATTCGTAGGTTGGGTATGATTGCTGGTAGATTTAGGTGTATGTTGTGTTTTCGTGATGAATATGTTTATGTTTGTGTATTTTAAATCGTATGAATGACAACCTATGTGTGTTCACAACTTTGTGCATGTGTGTGCAAGAATGTGACTATGACTAGGGTCTCGGCTTGAGGCTCCAAAATGTGTAACGTTATGGTCGTTATTTTACGTGCATAAACCTATGTAAATTGTGATGTTCATAAAAGATGAAATGTGGATGATTTAAGTAACAATCTCTTGGCTAAACGAATCTATGAAAAATGCACCCCAAAACGTGTCAAATGGTTTACGAATTTCTCAATGAGTTCAAGTGAAAATATTGATGAAAATGAGCTGAAATGTGACCAAATTTCCAGCAACTTACATGTTTACTTTAGTTTAAATGTAGATTAACAAATCTGGAAAATTAATTGAGTGAAAAATGAGGTGAGGTCACCAGAATTTGAACCCGCGACCTCACCTCTATAATGCCTTAAAATCGGAAAAGGGAAATGGGGGTCAAGGGGATTCGATCTCGGGTGTGCTGGCTGAAAAGTAAAGTACAAAAAAATTAATAAAAATAAATGTGAGGCATGGGAATCGAACCCACGACGTCTAGGCAGCGAATGAGAGTCAAAGAAAAATGAAAGAAAAAGAAATGAGAGGCGTGGGAATCGAACCCACGACCTCCTAGGCAGATTCAAGGGGGGAAATTTAAAATAAATTAAAGAGAGGTTGTGGGGGTTCGAATTCACAACCCCTCGGCCAAGGGAGAGAGAGTTTAAAGAAAAGAAATTAAAAGAAAATGAGGTTGTGGGGGTTCGAGCCCACATCCTCTCAATCCCATTGAGCGAAAAATAAAGAGAAAAACTAAGGGAAAATTAAAATGAAGGTGTTGGGCCTCGATTTTGGGTCCCTAAGCCGTGTAGAACAAAATAAATAAATAAATAAATGTAATTATATTCTAAGAGATTCGAAATTGGGTTCCCTTGCCCGAATTCCGTATTGATACATAAGCCATACATGAATTAAATATTCAAGAATAATGCTGCCTACTTAGATCGAAATTCAGATCTTGGCATACATACAAGATGCATAAGTCTTGTACCACATAATCTTAGGAAGATATGAATCACTTAAACAAACTATGAATGAAGCCTCATGGCTTGTATGTATAGACCCATAAGTCTAGCATACGTTTAAAAATAAGTGAACCTAAGATGTATGTAATGAAATTATGAAACCCTAGAAGGTTTAAGTAAGAGTGTATAACACATTAAATGACCAAGTGCGTTGGCACATGATGAAATGAATAATGAAATGATTAAATGAACAATGAAATGATGAAATGAACCATGAAATGATGAAACCCTAGAAGGGTTAAGTAAGAGTGTGATACACACTGAATGGCCAAGTGCATTGGAACATGATGAAATGAATAATGAAATGATTAAATGAATAATGAAATGGTGAAATGAACCATGAAATGATGAAACCCTAGAAAGGTTATGTAAGAGTGTGAAACACACTGAATGGCCAAGTGCATTGGCACATGATGAAATGAATAATGAAATGATGAAATGAACAATGAAATGATGAAATGAACCATGAAATGATGAAACCTTAGAAGGGTTAAGTAAGAGTGTGAAACACACTGAATGGCCAAGTGTATTGACATATGATGAAATGAACATTCACGTCAAAAGGGGTGAGTAATTATGAAAAGCAAATGTGCTAATGTTAATGAATGTGGTGACAACATGATATGAGGCTAATGTAAAAGATGAGAGCAATCTCAAATGAGCCTAAGTAAATGTTACCAAAACGTACTTACCTATGAGATTGTAAAGTTAATAAAGAGACCAGTCTTTATGAACACTTTAATGAAAGAATTGAGATGAACACACTTAATACTAATGATGAGATAAGAAATCATCTGTTGAGCTATGATGTCCTCATACCAGAAGCTAGCTTTCATGACGTATGAGTTGAATGTAATGGAATTTTATATTGAGCACCGATAGACTAGCTATGAGCGGTGATGCCTTCTATCGAGAAGGGCGGAGGTTCATGTTACTCTCATGAGATGAGACTGTCCGGCATAACGGGTATGGACTTCCTTATATCTCCTAGTCTTTGAACCTATACTACCAATATAGGGATCTGGCGAGGTTCAATTCCCATGTACGCTAGCATGTTTTGGGTCACTTTGGCTGATGATTCCACCTCTTTTCGATGTGGGGGAGACACTGGATTTCATGATGCTCACATGATCTATGTCGGTTAAAGTTAAAGTTCCCCAATGAATGAATGAGGCTAGCCTCAAATGATGCACATAATGAAATGAATTATACCAAAGGTGTTAGGATAGGATGATCAAGAGGTGAGCTAGAATTAAGTAATGATACTAGGTCATTCTTGATCATTGCATAGTGAACCCGATGAAAGTCTTAAACAACATCCTAGGTATAGGTGTTGTTTACACTAGCCTATGAAAGAAATAAAATGAAGTACGTATGAATGAATGAAGCAGACTCTTTGTTATCTAACGAAGGCTCCCTAGTTGAGGTCCCATATGTTGAGCCCTCATTTCGGGAAGTCTTAATGTCAAGTCCATGATTCCAAGGTCTCATGGCATATGAACGAATGATATGAAAAATGTTATGTGTTATATGCAATATGTTATGTGCTATGTGCAAGATGTTATGTGATGTGTGCAATATAATAAGTATGATGATGCATGTTACTCTCATGGCATGACTTACCTAATCCAAAATTTGGCAAGTCCATTGACTTTCCTAATCCAAATCTGGCAAGTCCACTGACTTGATTTTCCATAATCATGTTGTTAGGAAAGAGCTGTTCTTACTCATGCATGTCCTTGGTGTGTGCTTGCATATACCCATACTTAGTACAAGTGTGTACTAATCTCATACAATTATACAATTTTAGGTGCAGGCACAGGTGGACACTAGAGCTTACAGGTTGACGTTGCAGCTATCCGGACGTGGAGCTTTCATCCGGACTTGGTAGGCCCTCATGCTTTTGAGGATGTCTACCATTATTATCTAGCTTAGATGTAGGCTTTATCTAGTGGAGTATGTTCCACTAGTGTTTCTTTCCACTTTCATTTCAGACTTTGTATTGGTGTCGTTTTGGCAGGAATACATTTAATGCAATTATGAACTGTTTCTTTCATTTGATTATCTCTATATTAGATGGTTGATTTGTGAACGCCTATGATGTTAAGTTGAAAACGTTTAGCATGAAATAAGTAAACAAAAAGTTTAAATTTTCTGCTAAAATTAACCTAGATGAAGTAAGAATGACGTATGTAGGCTTGTCTGCGACCTCTGAGATGTCAACGACGCCGATCTCATCTGAAGTCTAGATTCCGATCGTGATAGTCTTCGAATCCTTCAAGTATGCAACCTAAAGTCTTCAAAACTTCCAAGTATGAAAATTAAGCCTTCCAAGTCTGGAAGTTGAGGTCTTCAAATTCTTTAAGTCTGCAAGTTGAGGTCTTCAAATTCATTAAGTCTGCAAGTTGAAGTCTTCAAGTCTGCAAACTGAAATCTTTAAGTTTTTGCAGGTTGAGGTCTTCGAATTCTTTATGTCTGCAAGTTGAGGTCTTCAAATTCTTTAAGTCCACAAGTTGAGGTATTCAAATTCTTCAAGTCTGCAAGTTGAGGTCTTCAAATTCTTCTAGTATGCAAATTGAGGTCTTCCAATTCTTTAAGTCTGCAAGTTGATGTCTTCTAATATGCAAGTTTTTTAAGTCTTCAACTCTACAAGTTGAAATGTTTAAGTCTGTAAGTTGAAGACTTCAATTTTTCAAGTATGCAAGTTGAGGTCTTCAAATTCTTTAAGTCTACAAGTTACGGTCTCCAAATTCTTCAAGTGTCCAAGTTGAAGTTTTCAAGTCTTGACACCATAAAGTTATCTTTCTTAGGGCAGGGATGTGTAGCTGTCCTTTTTCACCTAAGGTATACCATAACTTACATTTCTTAGGGCGGGTATGTGTATCTAATCCATTTCGCCTTAAGAATACCATAAATTTCCTTTCTTAAGGGGGATGTGTATCTATCCACTTTCGCCTTAAGAATACCATAAATTACCTTTCTTAGGGCGGATATGTTTATCTATCCGCTTTCGCCTTTAGAGAACCATAAATTACCTTTCTTAGGGCGGGGATGTTTATCTATCCGTTTTTGCCTTAAGAATACCATAAAGTTACCTTTCTTAAAGCGGAGATGTGTATCTACCCTCTTTCTCCTTAAGAATACCATAAATTACCTTTCTTAGGGCGGGTGTGTGAGTCTGTGTATATATATCTACTTTCGCCTTAAGAATAGCATAAAATATCTTTATTGCAGGCATGTTTATCCATCCACTTTCGCCTTAAGAATTTGATAATTATCTTTCTTAGGGCGGGGATATTTATCTATCCACTTTCGCCTTAAGAATATCATAACTTACCTTTCTTAGGGCGGGGATGTGTATCTATCCTCTTTCGCCTTAAGAATACCATAAATTACCTTTCTTAGGGTAATGATATTTATCTATATGCTTTCGCCTAAAGATTACCGTAAATTACCTTCTTAGGGCGATGTGTATGTATTCGCTTTCGCCATAAAAATATCATAAATTACCTTTCTTACGGCGAAGATCTGTATCTATGTGCTTTCGCCTTAAGATAACCATAAATTACCTTTCTTAGGGTGACAATGTTTATCTATCCTCTTTTTCCTTAAGAAATACCATAAACTTAACTTTTCTTAAGGTGGACATGCGTATCTATCCCTTTTTCACCTTAAGGATACGATAAAGTTATCTTTCTAAAGATGGAGATGCGTATCCATCCTCTTTTCACCTCAAGGATACCATAAATTTACCTTTCTTAAGGTGGAATGAGTACTCATCCCTTTTGTGTCATAAGACCACCTTATCCATGTATTATCCTTTCAACCCTACCTACAAAAAGGTGGAAAGTCAACACAAAGAAAACACAAGTAGATGAGAAATTGTTACATGTCAAGATGTTTGAGACTCGAAAGTCATGCTAAGATAACAAGGTTAACTTAGGCAATATTTTCTTGGTTATAAAGTTAACTTGAGGCAACATTTTCTTGGTTATAACGAAGCCTTTGAGTATAATTTCAAGCTATCGCAACCTTTTTTTGCGACGATATTCTGACATTGAGATATAAAATATTTTGTGAGGCAACAAATTCTGAAAATTTCAGCATGACAAAATTTAAAGTTAACTTCAAAAAATTCATCTAGAAAGATTTTGAAGGTATCAAAACTTGAACATCGGATGTATGGTAGACCTTTGTGTCTAGATTCAAAATAATCAAGCGTATTGTGATTTCGTCATTTCACACAAATCTAAAATTTTCAGCAAGGCAGAATCTAGAGCTAACTTAAAAAACTCATCTATAAAGATTCTGAAAGTATTTTAATTCTTAATTTCGGATATGTTAGAGATCGAGAATTATATTTTCTGGAGAATCAACGTTTATAATATTGAATTTTCTAGAATGAGATATAAATTGTCCACGACAAAACATGTCCAACTGTATAAGAGAAACAAAAAAAAAAGGAGGGGGGGGGGGGGGAGGAAATCACCTTGCCTTATGCCCCTTTCGTCGTAGCTCACAATCTTAATTGAACCCAAAATTGTAGAGACAATGTGTCTATTTATAGATGTCATGTGATGAGCATAAAATTCTTCTTCTAGTCTAATTACAATTTCTTTTTGGCTAGGACAATAAAAAAGATATATGAATTTTAAATTGAGTAGGATTACAATTCCTAGTTCAATTACAATTTTTTTTTTTTGGATAAGTCAATAAAAAATAAAATAAAATATATGAATATGAAATTGAGTCAGATAACAATTCCTTATTTTTTAAATTTTTTTAACTAATGCGGTTATTCTTAAAGTAGAAAGGAATTAAGAGGTCATCTTTTCCCTATTCAATGCCACGTTGGATTGTATCTCTTCTCACTTAATTATATCACTTTAATAATATATATTAAAGTGGTATAATGAATTATAAACTTGTGTGTGCCCGAAAACTAATTATAATTTAATTAAAATACTTCAACTCTAGTCTTTAAAAGATAAAATATCTCGATAAGACTTGAAGTAAGGGGCATTTGTAATCGTTGAAAATTCATTTAAGTATAAATTTATTAAATGATTTGAATTATATTAAATTTATAAATATATTTAGTCCAAACAAATATTATGAATTAATAATTTAAAGTGAAAATTACAGAAATATTATCTTTTAGTTTACTTATTACCATTATCCCTAATTAGTTTTACGAATCTCCAAAATTCCTCATTTTTCTATTAAGTAAAAAATAGTTGATAAAAAAATTTGCACTAAAAATCAACTTCATTAATGTATCTTGCTTAACAAAATACATCAGATTAGTGTATTATATATAAAACATTGTCCATTAATGTATTAAATAAGTGTATCATCTATTTCCATTTATGTAACCTTTAATTAATAATGTATTCGACCCTCTTTTTTAAAGTATCAACGGTTATATTATTGTATCAGTTTTGTTATTTAAAATTTTTGAGGGATTATTGTAATTATAAACTTATAAGGAAGAGATTGTAATTTTGCTTTAAAAGTATGTGATTTCTATAATTTGTCATAATTTAAATCCAAAAGATATGAATTTAATTAAAGATTACTCCATAAAGCCCACCTGTCATGTCACTTAAATCTGATTAGCCGAAGGGAGTCCTCTTCTAATCACAACTCCTCTATTTTAACACTATAAATATAAATAGGGGTTCTCATAGTTCATAATGGGGAACGAAGAATTCGAACGAGAAGCTAGAGGAAGCTCGTGGATCAAAAGCCGCAATTTCTCTACAAGTTCAAGAATTCGAGAATTGAAGAATTCAAGTGTTCAAGTTCAAGATTTGAAGAAGTCAAGATCAAGTTCAAGAACGATCAAAATCAAGACCACCGGATTCAAGATTAAGATCAAAACCCTTGAATTCAACTAGAAAGTCAAGATCAAGTTCAATATTAAGATCAAGTCCAAGTCTAAGTGCAAGTTCAAGATCAAGATCAAGATAAATCCCAAATTCAAGATCAAGCTAAAGAACCCTTGAATTATATTTGGAAAGGCGAATTCAGAGGAATCCTAGAGATTGTAACACATAATAAAATGATTGTTGAATAAATTTCCGTTCTTGATTATTATTTTCTCGACGCGAATTTTATCGTCTACAATAATATTTGAATGATAATTTATTTTATTTTATCAATAATATTTGAACGATAATTTATTTTATTTTATAGAGCTAATTTCTGTAACTCAATAAAAATTTTCTCTTTATTAAAAAAATAATCTCTAGTTAGTAGGGATGTCATCATGTGACTAAGTATAAGAGAGGGGTTTGACCTTATCTCAAAATACAATATAAGGATAAAATAATATATGAAAAGGAGAATTAAGAGATTAATATGGACAAACTATCTCCGACACAAATAAATTATATATAAAAAATAATTCTTGATGGTGTTTGAGTATAATGAATAACAACTACCTTTTGTCCAATTGATATTAAGGAACCATTGCTCCATAAGAAAAGTACCAAAAAAATCAGTTTCTTGCCTATTCTGATTATAATTGTTTGTTAAGTAATCTACAATTATTTTAGCCTTCCTTGGACGGTAAATAGATTTAACATTAGCATATTCATCATTTGTTGAATCTTCTCTTGTCATCGAATGTGTTGAATGATCATGTATTTGTTGAAACTTCTCTTATCCACAACTCTATTTTCATATTAACTAACATATAGAAATATGGTCTGATTGAAGGATCAAATGATACACTGTGTTGTTAGACTTTTGGCCCCACCATTTGTTCTTATATGACTTCTGATCAAAATCCCTCTAATATATTTTCATGTGTGTTCAAATGGTTTTACATGTATGAAAACACGTTAGATGAACTCTTTATTGAAGAAACATTAATAGTTTTATTCCCTTTATATTTGACATCACTTAAATTATACCCTTAAATGAGAATAAAATTGATTTTTATCAAATATATATATAGTCATCCAATTAGGTTGGGATTGAACCCCGTATGAAGTGTGGTAAGTGAACTTACAATTTGCAAACAAAAATCAGTCTAATGACTACTATTTTAAGTTATCAAATAATTATCATCCTCAAAATAAGATAAACATGACTACCCAATTTTTCATCCTCATACAACTCATTATAACTCATGTTAAGATATGACTACCATCACTTTGGTTGATATAAAAATTTAGACCATGCATAATTTATAACAAAGTAAACTTTCTGATAATGCAAGATATACAACAAGCAGTAGACCTTTCACACCCTGACTAATCAACTTAAGCTTACGTATCTACTCTTTCAAAGAAAACTAATGAAATCACCTATTGTAATGATCCGATTGGTCATTATTGAAAATTTTCATAAAATTACCCTTTTAACCCTTTAGGTTTTTGACCCTAAGACTTTCTGATTGAGTTTCAAAAGTTTATTTTGAGATCTAAGTAAAAAGTTGTGAATTTTGTAAGTTTTGAATTTGAAAGACTAAAGTTGTTAAAAGTAATTTTTGGTGTCTTTTGGAGATCCGAGTTTCGGAATGGAATTCCATCAATTTCATCAGTTGAGAAATGTGAAAATTAGACTTTAAGTATCGTTGTTTTAGATTCAGAGTCTTTTTGAGGATTTGAGGTCCTAAGTTAGAAAATTACTGAATTTTAGCCTTTGGATTGACTATGGTATACATTCGAGGTTTGGATACTCAAACAGATATTGAGAGAGTTCAGCTATATTCAGAGGATGATTTTAGGTCTGAGTGAAGTTTAAGTTGAATTTTTAAAGGCCCGAGCTTGATTTGACCCATTTTCAAAGTGTATGATATAGACATTGTTATTTTTGGAATCTTATTGTGATTACTTGATTGAAACAGATTGTGTGGCGTTGGACGTTATTTGAAGGGGGAAGACTTAAGTCTTGGATCAACTATTAGATTGAATTGAGGTAAGTGATCTCCAAAACTTTGTAAATTTAGTAGAATCGTGTCTTTTGTGTGGCGGTTAGTAACGAGAGTGAGGTGATGACTTCATTGATCCATTGATTATTCTTGATGAAAAAAACAGAGCGAATGAAAAGATAACATATTCATCATAATACTTTGTGAATTTGCCTATTGAGGAAGTTATTTGATGACATTATTGTGGACTTGAACTTTTTGAGTTGTTCTCTCTTCATTGTGTTGTGAAATTGCTTATTTGCATTGATTTATATGCACCATGATGAGAAATGTGATGGTTATTGATCCCGAGATCATGTTTGACAAGTGTTTTTGATTTAGAAGTCATTTTCAACCAGAGTTATTAATGTCAAGGTCATTTACGACAATTATTATTAATGTCGAGGTTATTAACGTCAAGTGTTATTTATGCCGAAGTCTTTTCCAATGAGTGTTATGAATGTCAAAGTCATTACCGCCTAGTATTATTGATGATGAGGTCGTTACCAGTGAGTTCATGAACTATGAGCAGCTCCCACGAGTTCCGATTATTACTCTGAATGATAAATCTTAGAAAATATGTGTTCATTGTACTTGATTAAGGTGCTTTGATGAACTTGATGCTTGTGGTTGATCAAGTTGACATTTGTGACTGCTATATTTGATACTTGATAGTTATTGAACTCTGATTATGCGAACTTGTGAACTATTATGTTGGACTGATTTCTATGCAGGTTGTAGTTTGAATAGGTTCGGTTGGAATGGAAGTACTACTTATTTTCTAGCTAGTTTTGCCTTATTTATATGGTCGTTTGTTGTGTACCGTGCTGCAGGGTTTTCACTCTTTGCTTCTACACTTGTGTAGGTTCCGAGCCTAGTTCAGTTTGCTTGTTCTTCTTCTTGTTTATCCAAAGCTTATCAAAGGACTTTGAAAGTTAGATGTTTTTTATCCCGTTGAGCCCTGTACTTTTTTTATTTATTTTTATGCTTTGTTCTATTTGAGAAACAAAGACATTCAGAGTTGTAATTATCTTTCATTTTCGGACTTCATATTATCCTTACTTTACTTTCCACATTTCTTTCGTTTTGTTGGGATAAGGCTAGCTTGTCTTGGTGAAGATAGACAAGTTCCATCACATACAATTCTGGATCATAAAAAATGGTAGCAAAGCCCTAGTTTCATAAGTCTGACATGTGTACGAATCAAGTCTAAGTATGATTAGGAACTTCATTTTATTCATTCTTTTTATTGTGCATTGTTGCCATTGCTAGTGCTGAGTTATTGAGTGTTGTTTTAATAGATAATAAGGACCAAAGTCTCTATTTCCATTAGTAGAGGCAATTATAGAAACTCCATCTAGGGGTAGATATAGGGGCCGAGATAGATATTGTGCTCGTAGAGTAGCACCAGTTAGAGTTCATGCTCCATGAGGTACCACCTAGAGGTGGAGCTAGAGAGGTTTAACCTGAGCTACAAGTTAAGGTTGTTGAGAGCCAGGTTTCTTCCAATTTTAGAGCTCTTTTGTTTTAGGAGATTTTGACGAGGATGTTGCGTGTGTTGAAAAACTTCTCTCAAGGTGGTGCAACATGTACACCACATGGTTCTGGTATAATGGTTGGGGAACAAACTCTAGGTCAGTAGCAGGATCCAGATGATTAGCTGGGTCAGTTATAAGTGAATATTTTACTAACTGTTGATGCACAAATTATTCCTAAGGTTATTTTGACGACAGCAGATCAACAATGTTATGAGAGATTTCAAAAGATGAAACCACCTTAGTTTTAAGTTTGTAAGAGCGAGGATGCTTATGAGTTCATAAATTTGTTCCATGAGATGCGTGTGGCAGTAGGAATGATGGATGCATGTGGTGTTTGTTTTGTTGCACTTCAGCTTCATGGACCAATCAACGAGTAGTGGAGGACTTATTTAGGTCTACACTAGTTGGATATTCTACAGCTAAGCTAGATACATTCTCTAGTGCTTTCCAGGACTACTTCATACCTTGAAGCGTGAGAGAAGAGAGTCGACTAAGGTTTGAGGACTTGAGACAGTGCAGTTTGACTATTACTGAGTTTGAGGCTTGTTTTTATGAGCTGTCCAAGCATACTATGACTATTTTTCCCAATGAAGTGGAGAGACTTTATAGTTTTCTAAGAGGGTTTGACTTTCCCCATCTAGTCTTCTGTGATTAGAGAAATCAGAGAGGGGGCTTACTTCCACTCTATTGTGAGTATCATCAAAGAGGCAAAGTTGAGGGTTAGAGAGGATCTTAGGGACCCCAAGAGGGCACAATTGTCTGGGAAATTTTTTGGCACCTTATCGAGGCAACAATTAACATAGGGGTAGAAGCTCTTTTTAGCATTATGGACATGGTAATGCATCTATGCCGACAACTAAGAGTGGGCAGACATTCTGAGGAATCTATGGTTTGGCCATGGTAGCTAATTTAGTTCATCATAGCACTCATCCTTACCCAGGTCTTGTTTTGGATATAGAGATACAGGTCATATGATTCAGATATATCCTCAACAAACTCACACAATTTTAGCGTACTTATTCTGCTGCTCCGACAAGAGATATAATACCTTCGGCCAGGGGTCGAGGTAGATGTCAATCTTCTAAAGGAAGTAAGATGTCTGGATGGGGTTCTACAACTCCGCAGAGGTGGAAGTCTAGGCTCTACTCAGACTGCATGTGGTTGAGAGGGATAATGTTATGGTTTTCTAGGGAGGCCTAAGACCTAGACTTCTGAAGATGTCATTAAAAGTATCATCCCTATTTGCCATCAACCTGCGTCCATATTGTTTGACGCATTGTCTTCTTTATTGTAAGTGCATACCTATTTCTTGTGGGAATTGATATGATGCTTGATAGCATATGTAAGCATATTCATGTTTCTACACCACAAGGTAACTCCTTAGTGGTGAATCGAGTGTATCGATACTTTCTTGTTTCTTTGGATGGGTGTGATACATGGGTAGACTTGATTGGTGATGGTAATCTTTGATATCTTCTTGGGTATGGATTCACTCTCTCCTTGTTATTTTATTCTAGATTTTTATGCTAAGACAGTGACCTTAATTATGTTGGGTGTCACGAATGTTGAGTGGATGGGTGCTAGTGGTTCTAACCCTCTAAAAGTTTCCTCATTTAATCAAGCTTATAAATTGTTTGATAGAAGGTTTTTTCGTATTTATATTTTATTCGAGATACTAGTGTTACGCCACTTCCCAAAGATTCTATTTCGATAGTTCAAGAGTATTCAAATGCCTTTCCTGCTGAGCTTCCAAGTGTTATTCCGGATAGGTATATTCATTTTTCTTTTGACTTGGAGCCCAAAACCAAGATCATCTCCGTTCCTCCTTATCGTATGACTCTAACTAAGTTTAATAAATTGAATGATCAGTTACATGACTTATTGAAAAAGGACTCATTCGCTTTACTATTTGTTCGTGAGGTGCTCTTGTTTTATTTGTGAGGAAAAGGGACTGAGCCATGATAATGTGCATATATTATTGATAGTTGAACAAAGTTACAGTGAAGAAAAAGTATCTTGGGAAACCAAGAAGGACATGCAAGACAAGTATCCCCAATTGTTCGTTGATTCAGGTACTACAATATTCCTTCCTTACCCTATTTCTCTAAGTTTGTCACTCGGGGACGAGTGATGGGTAAATTGGTATCTATTATAACGACTGGGTTCCGTCATTATAGAAAATCCAATGGGGAAAAATTTAGGGTCGGAAAACTTTTTTGTAGTTAACTGAAATTTCCTTACCTAGTTCAGATTTGGAAGAAATAAAAGTCATTAAGGTGTAGGGAAATCTGGTATCAATGGGATAATTTAGTTATGCATTCGATTACATTAATAGATAGACGAGTCGTTAATAAACTCGTACGACTTCACATAATTGAATTCGTACGAGTAGAACTCCAGAAGATGATCTTAGCATGAACGACTAGATTTTGAGTCTAATTGGTTGAAGGTGTGCTATGAAATGGGGGTATTGGATTTATTAAAATAGCTCACTATTTTGTGCAAGCCCCTTTGGTGGTGATTTCTATCACCAAGGCGGGGCCGCTTTAGCGGGCCAGACACGACTTAAAGTCGTAAATAAACTCTAAAAGTGTTTTATTATGCACTTTTCAACTTTGAGAGCTAAGGAACGACCCCAAGTGTATTCTTGATGGGTTTTTCAGTATTCTTAAGGCTAAAGGTCAGGTTTTATTCCCCGAATCCATGTTTCGATTTGTAGAACTTAGTTACTTGGGAAATTATCGACAGGGGAGGGTTTGATTTGGGAATTATGGAGGGAAAATACCTAATATGGGTATGGGGATTATGGGTTTGGTCTAGGGCTCTTTAGTTCGTTATAATTCAGATAATTAGACCTTTGATTGTTGATCCTTGTGCATAATTGTTGTTTGTAGACTTAGAACATGTGGAAAGAATCTGGAAATAAAAGATTTTAAGTGTCTTAGGGGATTCAAGCTTGAATTCGAGGTAGGTGATGGTTATGATTTCATTTTGGTGTGATATATATTTGTTCTTGCTTTATTATGATGCATGCATGTATGTGAATGTTGCATTATTGATCACACTACTCGTAACTAAGGATGATTGAATAATTGTATGCCATGAAAGCATGAATTGATTGTATAATTATGAGAATGTACATTTAGATTGTGATTGTGGCTTGCTGAATGAATTGAGTGTTTCATTCTGACGCACTAACTTGGATTGGTTGCCACGTTTTGGCATAAACATGGGAACAATTGCCACATTCTGGCATAAACATGGGATCGGTTGTCACTTTTCAACATAAATATTGGATCGGGTACCACATATCGGTATGCTAACAATTTGGGTAAGGGTACCATGAAAGGAACATTGTGTAACGACCCAAGAGTATCCCCTAGAATTTAGGGCAATCTCGAATGGTCACACTTCATACTTGACCTCTCGGAGGTATTGTACAAGCTCTATGGCATTGTTCATTGCATACATGTATGAAAAGTAGTGCGGAATTAAAACTTTTCACACGAAATAGTACTTCAAATATCTCCCATTAAAAACATAAGGAATATATCTAAGTCTCAAGTCACCATCTTAGACACATGAATACTTGGGACACGACCCATACAATCAAAATGTAAAAACTTAGTCCATTACAATACTTTGAATAAAAGGAGTCTAAAGATAGTTATGTCCTCGAGTCAAGTGAGGACATAATTCAACATTCCTTGAAAGAGTCTAGATTCCAAGCCTTGCTTCAGGACACCCCTCACCTGCTAATCACACCTTTAGAAATAGACAAAGCGTATGGAATTAGCACAATGCATATACTAAGTATGACATAATGCATAAAAGCATGATAAACGGACATTTGAGTCAACACATGCTCTTTTAGGTTAAAACTTCATACATAAGTATAAGAACCACATTTAAACACCAAAGATCACATTATAAGACTCATTCCAAGTCAGACTCAATTTATAGCGATTTAGGTAACATTATAGTGAACTCACGGTAACTCATATGACATAAGATAACATTAAGAATACATCAAAACACACAACCATGAGACCCTCCTACCAAAGGTGATTCTAAGGTTCACTTGAATGAGTTATGAAAGGACTGCCCATACAATGATTTCACACACATCAAAGAGATCATATAGACTATCTAAGATAAGATTATTCCCATGTCATGAATTAACCTTTCTACCTAGAATTACTCTAAGACTCACCTAAGTAAGACATGAAGAGAACGCCCATACCCCCTCTTCAAAGCCTACCTAAACAATCCTCAAAGTTACTCTAGATACTTGTCTTTTCATTAACATATCTTCACTTAAGTCGTTATGTTCATTAACTCCTTTGAGAGACATTCAACACGTAAGGACATTCACATAATGGTCTTGAAGAAGACCTAGGGACTCACACAGTAACATGTCGTGCAATGTTTAGATAACGTCTTATTCCACTACCTAAACTTCATAGTACTTCTCCAACACTCATATGTATCCCACATAATGAGAATAGGAAATAACCAACATAGACCATGTTAGCTAATTATGGAATCCGGAGTCATGAACCTACTCTGATAGAGGTTGTTCTACTTGCCAATGGTAGAACTTAAGACACATCCCATGTAGGCACATGGTTAAGGAATTTGAAGGGTTTCTTTGTACTCTAGCCTCACCTTTAACTGGAGCTACTCCCCAAATCATACTCACTCGTTGTATTTCAATCAAGGAGTATATGAAGAGGTTCCATATCTAGTTCATAACCAAATCACATTACACCTTACCAAAGTGGTCCCCTAGGGTTGCCTTACAATGGTTAAGAGGATAGCTCAATGACTTTCCTAAGGATGATTTCATGTCGTTCCAGCCGACCAACCTTAAGTCCATCATTCACACAAGAAGGATACAATTGCGGCTTTCGACTTCAAGGATATTATAACCTTCTTTCTGAAAGGTTCCATATAAATGACCTTCTTTCCTATATATTCATATTCATTCATGTATCAAGCAAGGGACATAGGTCTACCTAGACAACACACACTTCACTTTACATTGTCACATATAACATCTCATTCAAGAAGCATATAAAGACAACTAGACATACTTGCAAGTCATCCTACACACTTCTATAGAATCATCTATATAAACCATCACAACCTCATATAAGTCATCAAGAAGCATCATACTTCAATTTAAAGTCATTCACATAAAGACTTCACTATAGCTACTAGTGACACCTATCATCAACTAGGAGAACTCATGCTTAGACTTCACATAGCACATAAGTCATCAAGACCTTCCTATTACTCACACAATGAAGTTATAACATGATAATATCATAATACATGAAGTAATGCCGACGAGGCCACATAATTACAAGTATAGCACATAAGCACCGCCACCATAAGTGGACCATTCCAATCACAATCACAATTCAAGACCTATATTACATAAAATAAAGAGATTTAGGGCATCATACCACCAATCCACTCTCTCAACTTCATTCCATAGCTAATTCAACCAACACAAAACCCAAAGGCCCTTGCCAATGACCCTGATTAGCAATTCAATCCAATAATCATAATTTACAATAAATTCAAGGTAATTAAACATGAATTTATCAATATAAGACATCCTACATGATTCTAACATAATACTTCCATAATTCAATAGCCCAAATATAACTACACAAGAATTCAATAGTATAGAGACATGATCACTTTACCCATAAAATAGTCAAAACTAGGAGTGCATGGTTTGCATGGGTTTATAGATTTTTTAGGTTAAGATAATCAAATTAACACCAATTCAATCATAATAGAATGTTTCAAATGTTTTATGCAAGAACCCATGGCTAGATGTTGAACTAGAAGGATTCATGTTTTGATCATCTTTGAAAAATCATTGGAATTGACTTCTTGAAAAAATAGATTTCAAGGATGGAGAACCATACCTTAATTTTGATGAAAAACCCACGAAATTTTTGGAGAAAACTTGAGAAAATAACTTTTCTTCCTTGGAGCTTCAAAGATTCATCAATGGAGGTTTTGGAGAGAACAATGGAGAGGTTTTGTTTTGAATTGAGGGTTTAGATTTGATTGGTGAGTTTAGGGGTATAAAAAGACTCTATACCCATCAATAAATCATCCCTAAATTACCCAGAATATCCCTTCACTTATTAGACATTTTAACCAATTCAAATTTGACTTAAAAACGACACGAACAAAACTGGGAGTTTACTGCGCGTCGCGGTGGCATTTTTGAATCTTTGTTCCGGAAAATTTTGAGACAGAATGGTTTGTGACGTCCCCCCTTCGCAGGGAAAACTTTTTACCACTTCAATTCCAGTTGCGTGATGCACAACCACCGTCATATCTTGTCTGGCGCGGCAACTTCGCTGTCCCGTGTTTGGGTCCTCCTTGGGGACCCTTAGGCTGGTCACCGGGGCGTCGTTCTCGGACGTTTTGACCCTTTACATGTCCTTCTATGCGTAGGAACCCTAGATACTCAATTTCACCCTCAAAACATTCCCCAAAACTCCACTACAAAACATTACAACAGACTAGTTCAAGTTTGACTAGTTTTCGAACGTCTTGGACGTTCTTGGACGTTTGACCTTCAAACTTCACCAAACTCCATATACTGCCTATAAAAAGAATTATTAAACATTTCAGGACTTTAGAACGTAATTACACACATGTTAGGATATAGTTCCACCGAAGTCGTTTTTGAGGTGTTACACATTGACTTGTCAAAACTTTATATCTTAAAAATTTTGAAGTTGTGCGTTGTTCGTAAGTTATGACTAATATTGTATATGTTTGGTATATGCATGTTTATTATTGTTGTAATGACTTATATATGTTTGACCTTTTTGGATAGTCGCGTGATCCTACCAGTACATTGTGGTGGTGCACTGATATTACACTTGCTTGTTCTTTGTTGAGGATAGGGTATCTTCATGCGAGTATTGATAGACCTCAGCTAGGTGACTATTGATCATGAACGGATTCAAGGGTGATTAAGTTCATTCGGGCTGCCATAGATCTTTCTTGTTTAAGTCCCCTCTTTTCGGACTCAGACTATTTGTTAAGGTGTTTTTAGTTTTGAGGTTGTACCCCTTATTCTTAGACTTGTCGTTAGTAGAGTTTGGTACATTTGATTTTTAGGTTCTAGGTTCTTTTTTCTGCAATGCTAGTTTGTTGTTAGACTTTTATTTGATTTTATGGAAACTCTATTTGTTTCCTTAGTATTTAACTTGCTTCCATAACTTAAACATTTTAGTATTTAGGATTAGTTGTTGGATTCGGATTGTAGTAATGATTCTCCTATCGGAGTGTTAATGTGGGTTCCAATCACGATGGTCTAAGTCGTAACATATATATTTGTAATTACTTTATGATGATACATATATGTATACGAATGTTGCATTATTTATCACACTAATCATAAATAAGGATGATTGAATAATTGTATGCCATGAATCATGACTTAACTGTATGATTATGAGAATGTATATTGTGATTGTGATTGTGTCTTGTTGAATGGATGGGGTCTTACATTCTGAGACAATATCTTGGACCGGGTTCCATGTTCTAGCACATAATAAGGATCGGATGTCACGACTGACACACTAACTTATATCGGGTATCACGTACTAGTACACTAACAGATTGAGTATCTGTTCTGTGAGAGGACCATTGACTTGACATGATTGTATATCTTGAGATTGTGAAATCATACGTTTATTCATAAGTGATGATTGATATTGTATATATTCGGTGTATGCATTCGTAAGTGATAATTGATATTGTATACAATTGGTGTATGCATGTTTATTATTGTTGTAATGACTTATATATGTTTCGCCTATTAGGATAGCTGCATGATCCTACAAGTACACTGTGGTTCTGTACTTTGATACTGTGATTGCTATTTCTTTGTTAAGTACATGGCATCTTCAGGCGGCTACTAAAACTCATCTAGAAGATCAGTAATCAATTGAATTCAAGGGTGATCTAGTTCTTCTAGACTGCCACGGGTGCTCGTTATTTTTAGTCCATTTCTATTCGGACTTAGACTAGTACTTAGATATTCTTATGTTTAATTGAGTTGTACCCATTTCCCTTAGACTTATGCTTTCTTGTTAGAGTTTCTGTATGTTGACTTTCAGGATCTAGGGAATAATTTTCGCATTTGGTTGTTAGACTTTTGATGGAGTTTTATGAGAACTCTTTAATTTTCTCTTACATATTTAAAACTGCTTCCATAACTTTAAATGCCTTAGTTTTTTGTAAAGTTTGTTAGGTTTGGTTGTAGTAATGGTTCTCCCACTAGAGGGTTAGTGTGGGTGCAAATCAAGATGGTCTGGGCTGTGATATTTAAGATAAGAGTTACGGATGCCAAGGTCGTTTTTGGAAAATGTTATTGATTGTGAGGTAATTTCCAGCAAATAATATTGATGACGAGTTCCTTTTGACAAGTTTTATTGAGGCCTAGGTATTTTCATCGAAGTACTATTGATAGTGAGATCATTTCATCGAAGTACTATTGATAGTGAGATCATTTTTGACAATTGTATGGATACCGAGGTCATTACCAACAAGTGTCATTTATGTCGAGGTCATTATTGATGAGTTCATGAACTATGAGTTACTCCCATGAGTTTCAGTTGATATTGTGTATGATAAATCTTTGAATTTTGTGTTCATTTTACTTAATTAATGTTCTTTGATGAACTTGATGTTTGTGATTAATCTTGTTGACCCTTGCGACAGTTATATTTGATACTTTATAGTTGTTGAACTGTGACTATTGGATTGTGATTAAGAGAACTTGTGAATTATTAGGTTGAGTTGATTTCTATGCAGGTTGTAGTTTGAAGAGATTTGGTTGGGATGAAAAGAGTACTTATTTTCTAGTTAGTTTTGTCTTGTTTATTTGGTCGCTTGCTGAATATCGTATTGTTTGGTAGCACTCTTTACTTCTACATGCAATGATCTGTTTGGTCGTTTTGAGCACTAATATTATTTTGACTCTTTTGATAAAATTTTAAATATAAATTTTGAAGTATTCGTTAAATAGGATTATTTAGTTAACATATGTTCATTAAATAACTAATATTTTGACATGTGCATTGCACATGATTATCAATCCATAAAATTTAGGTGAATATTTGATTAATAAGTTATATATATATA
>NC_028644.1:9741370-9762872 GCF_001406875.1 Solanum pennellii | reverse complement strand
TATATATATATATCTTATTCACACAAACCTATGAAGATGACCAATGAAAACTTTAGTAGTTAAATGCAATAATGTATATATTTTTTTCAATTTGATGAGGTTCAATTATGTAATTAGTCGTATCTCACTAATATTTCCTTATAAATGATATTTGTTGTGTATTTTTCTTGTCATCTATTCACATGTGTTTTGCACGTGTATTCCACTTATTTTGTTTAGTTGTCATATGAACACATGGAGAACAACTACTTTCGATTGACTCTGTACATAAATAAAAATAGTTATTTACTATTCATAGTTAACTGAGAAAGGTTTCTTTTTTTATCGATAAAATTAAAAATCAAAATTAAGGAATATATTTTATCTATGCAATCACATATATAATCACCTGTTTATCTTACACCAACAAAGAAATAATTCATATACTTGTAAACAATTTTCAATTTATTCAACCAAGAATGAGTTTTCCAAAGAAAAATAACAACACCGTGTTATCACATATATAGGAGTTGTATAATAAAATGAAAAATTATTGGTACTACCTAAGAGAGTGTATAATGTTACAATATTATTTTGACTCTTTTACACTTCCTAACAATTTAAATCACATAAGTAACAAGATAAATAAAGTCATTCTTTTGTCTTGAGCATCAAAAAACAAATCATACAATTTTCTAAATCTTGAGAAGTTTAATAATTTCTTAAAAAGATATTCAAAAATATATATCTAAATCACAAGAGAAATTGTTAACAAAAATAAATGAATTTAAACTTCATTATGTTAACTTCATATATCAGAATATTACATATTATTGTATATACTAAGCAAAAGCATATTATATATACTTCTTTGAAAAATAAAAGATATAGAAGAGCAAAAGCATACATGGGCATAAGAATAGGAGAGGGAAACTCAGGTAAGAAGTAATTGTTGAAGATGAAAGAAGTTTATGATTTGAGCATGTCAATAAATAGGTCTAATGAAGCCAACTGGCGAGTTTACTGTTTTAGAGTTGAATCATACTAGGACTAGACTACTAAATCTTAAATTAATATGAATAGTCACAATCAAAATAAGATTTCAAAAATTCAAATAAGTAATAAATAGTCTAAGGGTGAAGGGACTGAAAATCAATGTCACATAAGGGTAGTTATTTTTTTCTATAGTGTTAAAAACTCAATGATAGGTTGGGTCATCTTCAATGACAGTAATTTTCTTTCGATCTCATAGCATCAGTTTATAGAATCTCCTTTTAATCTCTTCTTCGTGATATCTAAACAACACCTTAAACTATTCTCTCTTTCGATGTAGAAATAGGGAAAAAATATCAAACCCATAATCTCTTTTTCAAGAAAATTACAAACATCAAACCTAAATTGCAAATATTGAATTAATTACCCACTTCAATCAATCTCTTTCAAGCATTACAAAGATAAACGATATGATTAAATTCGAAAGCTTAGACCATTATATTAGCCCCACACTTATTAGCCCAAATACATGGATAAATAACAAAAAATAGAGCATAACACAATAGCAATTACATTAAATTAACACTGAACCCCATAATTGCACCCCTAGACTTAAAGTTTTAGCTACCCATCACAAAGTGTAAAGAAATTATACCTTTCATGATAGAAGTCATGGGTAACATGAAACTATTCAATTATAAGCAATATCCACTTTGAATTCAACCTCAAATTATCAATTTTAAGAGCAAAGTTAAAAACACCAAAACTAAAAGTGTTCTTCACAAAAGTAAAGTTCTTCTCTCTCTAAAACTCTAGAGAAAAAATATTTAGACTAGTCTCTCTAAAAGATAAAAAACAGAATCTTTCATTCTCTATTCTTTGGGCTATTTATAGTTCCGTAAAATTTGGCCCAAAATTCATTGCATGACCATTTCGGTGACATTAGTCGGGCTCTCTCAACACATTAGGTAGATCACCATTTTCTCTTTAGCTCATCATTATTTTTCTTTAGGCTTCAGGTGTTTGAACCTCAATCAGAAAGCTCGTTCTACTCTGCCTTTCACATTCGGTGGATCAACATGAACCACATATATTCTCCTTTTAAGCCTTCAATTTATCTCCTAGTCATGTCAACTTTGGTGATGGTCAGCAAGACCGCATGTTGCATTCGGCAAATCATCGTTCCTCTTTGAGTTTTCCAATGTGCCTCAATTTACTTTAGAGTTGAATACTCTCATTTTGGGCGAGGTCGTTCTAATTGGGTAATCCACCCTTCTTGTTAAGTGATCAACAATGTGGAGTTTACAATTGTTCCATGTATTTAGTCATTCTTGCCTTGTCTATTAACCTTCATAGTTACTAACCGTAAATATATCACTTAAATAGGACATAATTAGGTTTTAAAGACACTAATTTTTTTAAATAAATAGGCCTGAAATGAGTTTAAATCTACCACTAATCACTAGGTGGCATGTAGAAGGCCCCAACACTAGCACCAATACTGGCACCAAGTCAGCAGGATCTGCCTACAGTAGGTGCCCAGATACCACCTGGGGGTGCCCATACCATAATTGCAGCCTAAATTATGCCGCTAGAGAAGAAAATGATGCTCGGAATGAGGCTTTCACCTCCAAGGGTTTCTTAGTTGTGGATGAGGATGCTTATGAGTTTCTGAATAGTTGTCGTGAGTGGTTGCATACCTTGGATCTCGTGTAGTAAAGAGTATCTGACTTCATTGTGTATCAGCTTGATGGGCCAACTAGATAGTGATGGCGTGCATTTATTGAGACAAGACTACATAGGTCTCCTCGGTCACCTAAAACAAGTTTTGTGAGGCCTTTTTGGTCAGGTTCATTCTTTGGAGTGTCAAAGATCACCTAAGGGATCGGTTCTCCATGTTGGAAAAGGATTGTATGAACACGAGGTGATATTTCATGAGATCTTCTGCCATGATCCATGATTTTACCTGCTGAGGCGGAGAAAGGTTGGTGTTTTTTTGTGGGTTGAGACTAAAATTGTGAATTCAGGTTGAGTTTATGGTCTCATCGGGTTGATCCTTTCTAGATGTTATTGATCATGCACATACTATTGAGCATCTCAGTCATGATACCCCAATGGGAAGAGAAAAAAAGCTAGATATAAGGGTAGATATAGTGGGTCCCACTCCATCCCTAGAGATGCATATGATAGGGCTCAACAATGGTTTCAACAGGTTTAGGATTCATTATAGAGTATAAAGGTGATCGATAATAGCAGAGTGAGGTTGCTCTAATTATAGTCATCAGTCCTAGGCTATTACTTCTGTCTGAAGTGGTTGTTCTTCTGGGAAATGATCATATTTGGGTTGCTCTGACTGTGGTGAGTTAGGTCACTGGGAAAGAGATTTCCCTTTACATAGATGGATTGATCTAGATCAACCCCCACTACCAACTCCACCAGAAGAATCTCTAACTAGGGGTTGTGGTCATGGTAAGGATCATCAGGGTGGACAGTAAGGTATTCAAGGTAGCTCTTGGGAGGTATCTAAGATAGTAGAACTGATGGCTATGGTAGTGGAGGACAAGGTCATTTCTATGTAGCTTAAGCGAGGATAAGGATAAAGCATCGGATGATGTGATCACACGTACAATTATTTTATATCATTGTCGTAGATCGACTTTATTTGAACCATACTCTACCTATACTTATAAATTCGTGTATTATGCTTTCTCTATATCGGTGTAAGTTCTAAGCCTATGACTGCGTTATTGTGTGTGTCGACCCCCATAAGTGAGTCTTTAGTAGTGGATCATGTGTTTTGATCTTTGTTAGTTACTATCTAGGGGCGTGACCCTCAAGCTAACCTTATAGTGTTAAATACTCTTGATTTTGATGTGATTGTGGGCATGGAGTGGTAACCCCATATTATGCGATTTTAGACTATTTATACAAGACAATAACCTTATCCATGCTTGGTGTCCCCAATGGTGTGGAAGGGCTCCACTAGTATCACGTTCATTAGATTAATTCTTCTATTCAGGCTTAGAGGCTAGTGGCTAGCAGGTGCTTGTCTTATTTAGCATATGTGTGTGATCTGAGTAAAGAGATCCTCCCGGTTGAGTCCATTCCAGTCATCCGTGATTTTTACGATGTATTTCCTATCGGCCTACATGGCCTACCCAGAGCTTGATATTGAATTTCTTATTGATATTGAGTGGGGTACTCAACTTAATTTCATTCTTCTATATCAAAGGCTCCTGCAGAGCTCAAGGAGCTCAGTTCCAGCTTCAGGATCTCTTAGATAAGGGATTCATTAGACCTAGTGTTTCATCTAGGGGCACTCCCCTTCTATTTGTGAAGAAGAAGGACGGTATGATGTGCATGTATATTGACTATTGATAATTGAATAAGATGGCGATGAAGAACTATTATCCATGCCTAGGAATGATTATCTATTTGACCACCTTTAGGGTATTGTAGTATTTTGAAGTTTGATTTGAGGTCTAGTTACCACCTGTTGAGGATTACGATAGCGAACATCCCGAAGAATGGATTTATGACTCTTTATGGCCACTTTGATTTCCAAGTGATATCATTTGGATTGACTAATGCCCTTTGAAGCCTTCATGGAGTAGATAATGTGGGTGTTTAGACTGCATATTGATTCATTTGTCATTGTTTTCATAGATTACATCCGGGTATACTTGCGAAGTTGAAATGATCATAAGAAACATCTAAGGATTGTTCTCCAGACTTTGAGAGATCAATGACTTTATATCAATTCCTCAAATTGTAATTTTTGACTTAAGTTTGTAGCAATCTTGGGCATGTGGTCTTCAAAGATGGTAATATAATAGATTCGGCAATGAAGAGGCTATTCGTAAATGGGATAAGCCCACTTTAGTTACTGAGTTTCGGAGCTTTATTAGTTTGGCAGGTTACTATAGACGGTTTGTGGAGGGCTTCTCTACCATTGTTGTACTTTTGACATAATAGACTCGCCTTGATGTTTATTTTCAGTGGTCTGAGGGGTGTGAGATGAGATCTGAGAAGGTCAAGAAGTTGTTGACAATTCATATATTTACTATTCTAATTGAGGGCAAGGACTTCACAATCTATTGTGACACATCCGGCGTTAGTTCGGATTGAGTTTTGATTCAGGGAGGCCGTTTATTTCTTGTGAGTTGAGGCAAATTAGGATACATGAATGCAACTACCACACTCATGACTTGGAGTTGGAGGCAGTAGTTTTTGCGCTTCAGATCTAGAGCCACTACCCGTATAGAGTCCATTGTGAGATATACACTAATCACATGAGTCTTTAATATATTATTTGAGCTAGAGGCACCTTAATTTGAGGTAGCATCTATGTATTGAAATTCAAAAGGACTATGATCTCTCTATTCTCTACCATCCGGGTAAGTCGAATGTGGTAGAGGACGCCTTGAGTCATAAGGCAGTAAGTTAAAGTATTAGGAATGTTGGAAGTCCAACGTCAAGGGACGACTAAGACGTTCGACGACTAAGTCACCTATGTGCCTCGTATGCGGTTATATGTGCTTATGTGTGATTCATGAGGTTTTAAGCTTATTAAATGAGATATTATATTATGTGTAGGCAGTGTGTCAAGTTTTGTGAAGTTTTGAGGTCAAACGACCAAGAACGTCCATGACGTTCGAAAGATATGCCTTGAAAAGACCTTGTGTGCCTAGGCACGTTTCGTCAAATTTTACGTGTTCGTTTTGGATGAAATTTATGTGGGATATGTTAAACTCATAGAAAATCGTATTTGGGTTGAAAACGTCCGGGAAATTTAACCCCAAGGACCATCCAAGGGTCCTTGAGGAAGGACCCAACTTGGTGTCAAGGCTGTCCCAAGTAGGCCCCAAACGACGGAGGCAGTCGACGCCCAGTGGGCCAATCGACGCCCCGTCGATGAATGTCTTCAGTAGGGACTTAGACTGGGGGAAGGAAGGTACCAAGTTCAAGTCTCAGTCCAAGACCACGGACCAAAAGGACGGTCCGTTGGTCAAGGGACGGCCCGTAAGTCCCTCAGTCTGTGCAGCCTGTTTTCCTGCGCAGCTTTGCTGCCAAGCTAGGGGTGAATTTGTAAATTCACCCCACTTCTAAATGGATGTATTGGAGGTTTATTAAGGGTATATTGTGTATTTTTAACAAGTATATAAATGTTTAACACTTTAGAATATCTCATTCATCCAAATCAAAACCCCAAAATCCCTTAGAATTCTCTCAAAGTCTCCATTGAAGTCCAAATCAAGGAACAGGTTGGAGGTGACGTTTTGAGTGGAACTTCTTCATCAAAGTGAATAATTAGATTCATCAAGGTATGGATATTGATCCTTGAAACTCTCTTCATCAAGGAGCCCCAATTCTCAAGATGTTTTCTAAGTTTTCTAAAGTTGGGTTGTCCAACTTCATGATTCTAATATGGGTTACATAAATGATTTCTAAACATTGAATTATTATCTAATTGATATTGTAGTGATGATTTCAATCCAAATTACCAATGAACCCATGAATTGGATGAACCCTAGATTTTGACTAAGTTTTTGGGTTACTTGATATTGATCTAATGTTGATGAATTCTTATGTAGTTTTATGTGGGCTATTCATTGATGTTATAATTGTAGTAAATTGATATCTAGGTTGTATTAGATTGATTAATTTACATTTATTTAACCTAGTTCATTGATTATTGTAGTTTTTATGTTGAATTGTTGGTTATGGCTTTGGGTAAGGGTCTTGTGTTATCGAATTGAGTAAATTGACTTTGGATTGAAGTGTTGAGGATGATGTGGGGGTATTATGCCCTAATCCTTTTATTTTGATGTTATTTATACTTCGATTCTATAGTGATTGGTATGGTCCACTTATGATGGCGATGTTATGTGATGTACTTACAATTGATTTGGCCTTGTCGGCGTTACTTTATGCAATATGGTGATCTTGGCCTTGTTGACAACTACTTGAAGTAATATGACTATTTGTGTAGTTTGATTATGTGAAGCATGAAAATATCTATCTACATGTGGAGTCATATATGTATTCTTCTGTTCATGTTGTCTTAGGTGACCATGTTAGACTATGCCTTTGACATTATGTGTGTAGTGTTGGAGTTGAGTCTTGGTTATTCCTACTTGGCTATATGATTCTATGTTGAATACATTGATGATGTTATGATAGTATATAAGATGACTTGAAGATGTTAGGGTTATTTCTAGGTTCTTCTAGAATGACTTGCATTATGGGTAAAAGTAAAGTATGTGATGTCTTGTCTTGGTTGAGTTGTGTCCCTTGCTTGATATATATGGTTATGAATATGCGAGGTCTTGATTCAGGGTGTTAGAACTCTTAGTCTTGAATGTATGAATGACATGTGACCTTAAATGATGTTATGAGAGTCTTTTATGTGAAAACCTTGACTTAAGGGTAAGGTTAAGATTGTTGAAGTTGTAAGCCGTAGTGGTATCCTTCAAAGTAAAGGAATGATGGACTTAAGGTAAGTTGGCTGGAACGGTATCATATTAATCCTTAGGAAAGTCATCATGAGCTTCTTGTCGCCATTGTGAGGTAGCCCTAGTAAACCTTCTTTGGTAAGGTAAATGTGATTGGGTTATGAACTTGTTATGGAACCCTTTTATGTGAACCTAATGTGTGAACTACTCTATGAGAAAGAAGAGTAGCACCGAGTGAGTATGGTAAAAGGAAGTAGTTCTAGTTAAGTATGAGACTAGAATACAAAGAAGCCCTTCATATTCCTTAACCATGTGCCTACGTGGGATGTGTCTAAGTTCTACCCTTGGCAAGTAGAACAACCTCATCGGAGTAGGATAGAACTCTGCATTCCATGTCTTGATATCATGGTCTATGTCGGTTATTGCCTATTCTCATCATATGGAATACCTATTAGCATTAGAGAAGTTTATGAGGTTTAGGTGGTGGTATGGGACGCTATCTAGACATTGCACAATAGACTTTGAAGATGTTACTTGGAGTTCCTAGGTCTTGTCCAAGACCATTATTTGAATGTCATTTATGTGATGTATGAGTCTTAATGAACTAATGACTTATGTTAAGGAGTATGTAAATGAATAAGTACCTAAATCTAAAGTGACTTAAGGATTCCTTAGCTAAAGTGTTAAAAGGGCATAAGAGATGATCTGTTCATGTCTTATCTTTGGAAGTCTTGAGGATGACTCTAGTTAGGGAAGATGTTTGGTGTTGTGGACATGATCTAAGCCTTAGTTAGTCTTAAGTACTATTTAGGTAATCTTGAAGAGGTCACTATTGACGTTAACTTCTTCATTTACTTAAGTAGGTCTTTTGATAGCCTTTGGAAAAAGAATGTCATATCATCTGTGTTGGTGTGTTAAGTGAGAATGATTCTATTCTAGGGAGTTTATAGGATCTATTAAGTGTGTGTGTAAGTGATTGTATGGGCGGTCGCTTTACAACTCACTCGAGTGAGACTTAGAGTCACCTTTAGTAGAAGAATCTCACCTTGATGTTATGATACTTCTTAAGTGTGTATGTGACTCATTATAAGTAATCTTAAGGGTCGTTTAGGCACATCTAGAGAGGGTGTATGGGCGTTCTCTCTTTGTGTGACTTAAGTGAATCTTAGCATAGCTTTTAGTGAAGGAATTACATGATAGAAGTGGGTTAACAAGAAGGCAAAGTATTTCACTGTAACAGTGAATTAATTCACTATACAATGAATATAGCTTACTGGAAAGTGAGTTATAAAAATGTGATTTTTGGTTGTATGTTATCTTATGTGTTTCTATGTTGTTAAATGTTGTTCTTATGATTATAATATGATTTTTAAATGAAAAGATGCATATTTCCAATAAAAGTCCGTTTTCATGATTTTTATGCATAATGACATACTTACTACATGTGATTGTACTAATCCATGCTTTTATCTATCTATATAGTTCTTGGTAGGTGAAGAGCTTTGGGAAGAAGACTTGGACTTAGAAGATCGTTCAAGAGAAGTTGAAGTATGTCCTCACTTGACTCGAGGGCATATATGTCTTTATGTTTTCCATTCGAAGTATTATAATAGACTAAGTATTTCTATATTCGTAGTTTGAAGTATGGGTCGTGTCCCAAGTATTCTTGTGTCTTAAAATGATGAGATTGTGACTTAGTATTTCCTATTACTTTTATATGAAAGAGATTTTAAAAACTATATTATGTTTTGAGAAAAGTTTTAATTCTGCACTACTTTTCACTATGTTTATGCGATGAATAATATGAAAGGGCTTGTATAAGACCTACGAGAGGTCGAGTACGCCGGTTACAATCCGAGATTGTACCCTAACTTCCAGGGTGTGGTCTTGGGATGTGACACTAGCCTCCTTATCTATTGTGGAGAGACCTTTTGCTTTGGATATTTAGTCCTTAGCTAATTAGATGGTTTGGTTTGATGTCTCGGATTTGAGGCGTGTGTTAGACTTTGTGAGAGTTTATTTCACTTTGCTTTATCAACTCGTAGTCGTCGGTTAAGGATGAGTCCTTGGCGGCGCTTTGAGATCTAGTGTGAGCTAGTAATCTCGATTAGGTTACCTTAGATCCAGATTGAGTTTTGAGGTTTGCAGGCCAAATCTATGTTCCGAGAGTTGGGGGTTTGATTTCGTTGATACTTCCTGAGGTCCATGATTCTAGATATTTTATTCATTCGGGAACAATGATGATGTATCGTGACTTGGGCAGCATTACTGGTTAGCCGACAAGGGAAAGTCATTGCAAACTATGTGTCTCGTATTGTTGCCTGAGTTGTCAGCAGGTGAAGGCAGAAATTTGAGACCTCGTCTGAGCTCCAGAGATTACGCATACTCAAATGGAAATGAGATAGCATCACTATGGACTTTGTGGCAGGTTTGCCTCGAACTTCTAAAGGTGTTGACAACATTAGAGATGTTGACAACAGTTGGATCATCGTTGATTGATTGACCAAGTCAACACACTTCCTCCCTATTCAGTCTTCATTTAGCTCCGATAGCTTAACTTGTATCTATATTCGTGAGGTGGTTCGTCTTCATGGTGTGTCGATCTCTATTATATCATATTGAGGTGCTTAGTTCACTTCTAGCTTTTGGACGACTTTTAGTCACTTCTAGCCACTCGGGAGGGATCAGGGTCTTGACATTAAAAAATTATCTACGCACAATGGCCTTGCACATGTGACTTGTAAGGATTCGAGACACTTAGGGATCGTTTGGTGTGAGGGATAACAATAAATAGTCATGGGACAAAAACATAGTCTTGGAATAATATTTTGGTGTCTTGTTTGGTTGTCATGTTTGGGATAACTTATCCCACCACTTATACCTTAGTCATGGTATATCTCATATGCATGGTGGGATAAGTTATCCCATATGACTAATCCAAGAATAATTAATCTTGGGATAACTTGATCCAACCAAACGACCCCTCAAGGAAGTGTTGGTCTCTCTCTCACCTGAAAATATTAAGCACATACAAGTATGAGATAGCGAAAAATAGTCATTTTGGCGCGTAGTGCCGGCAAAATGAGCCCTATTTTGTTGATCCGCTCAAACCGCCTATATTTTAATCGGTTGGGTGAGTGATTTTTCACATGGGTAAAATATGAGTTGATACCCATATTTGATCCATAAAAATATGGGTAAAATATGAATTAGCCAAATGAGTTAAGCTTCTAACTTTTATTCACTCAATATTCATGATATCACTTAAAATAGTGTAACTTCTTTTTATGTTATTCTATAGAACTAACTTTTCTTTTCTCTAATTGAAAAGGTGAAGTATTTGACCCTCCAAAAATATATAATTTAAATGTACATTTCTTTTGTTAATTATAATTACATTTTTATTATTTATTTATTTAATCTTATATTGGATAATCAATAATAGTGTAAAATAAGCAAATTATGATACAATAAAACTTAATGAAGCATGTTTAACATTTTCATCTAAAAAAAGACTAAAATATCTTCTCCATATTGAATACTTAAGTAAAGTACTATTTATTCATTAAAATATGGATAAATTAGTATTTTACTTAACCTATTTTTACCCATATCAAATATGAGCAGATTGAATGATTACTCATTTTATGTTTATCCATTTTCAACCCGCCCACATTTGACCCAACTCACCCATTTGCCACCACTTGTGGCGCACATACTGAGGAGGTCGGGTGCCTCTTTCGAATGTAATCAAATTAATCTGAACTAAAAGTCTTAGCCATACAAACAATTTGACATAAACAAGTAGTCGTGACACATCATAAAGTTAGTCATTTTCTGTCATTTTAAGTGATTTCCAAACGTATACACCTAACTTTCTTCTATATGTAATTTATTTGTGAAAATATAATGCAAGAAATCAAATATTTTGTATGTATATATTAACCTGGGGAAGAAAGTTCCACTTTATACCTCTAATCAACTAACTCATGTGTTCAATTCAATCAAAATCTACAATAATTGATTTAAAATCATTAACACAACTTTTTATTCATCCCAATTCCTCAACTAAGGTCTCTTTAAAAAGAAAAAGTGAACCAAAAAAAAAAAATACAACATTCAACACCTTTGAAGGGGTGAAAAGAAAAGGTTCAAGTCATTTGGCCTTCTTCAACTTTAAAAATCTGAGACAAGATATTTGTACCAGTGATTGCATGTTGAAAGCAATATGGGAGACTTTATTGGACTCAAGTTGCACTTTATATGACTATATTAGTTGGTTAATAATTTAAGAAAGAATATCATTTTCCTACTTTGTTTGCCAATTTTATAGGATGACATTTGTTTATTCATTATTTTACCAAGATTTTTATTTACAAGTATCAAAATATTTATAAGATTTATAGTCTTAAATATGTCATGTTAGTTTTTGAGCTATAAAAATAGGGCATTAAACCTACCAAATGTGAAAATAAAGAATTGTCAATTGTAATAATGTTTAGCATTATTGTATCGTTTTCTTTTGCATTTACCGAATTTGTACACAAAGTCGAACAAATACAAGGCATTGCATCTTCTTTCACTAGTTAAAATCATACTTATTCCAACCCTTTTTTTCCTATTCAATTGTAAATATTCTAACTTGTTTTCTTTTACTAATAATTGACATTATGTGGACCAAAAGATAGTATGAAATTGATCATCTCATGATAAATATAACATTTTTGTCAACAAATGTACATAAAATTTACGATTGTATTCATTCTGCGGCAAATGAACAAGTGTTTTTTCTTCTTGTTATAATATTTGAAATTTTTTAGATAAAGACTTTTGTAATTATATATTATATTATATTATAGATGTATTATTAAAGGTGAAAGCTTTAAAGTGCAAGGTTAAATTATCCTTTTTGGTTTATGTTAAATTAAAATTTAATTAAAAATTAAATAATAACTATTATCTTAAATCATCAATTGATCATTATGTCCAAAACATTGAAAAATTGAAGAAAATAGTCCAATTAGACCAAATTCATTTATTAAAAACCAATAATATGCAAGACAATTTAGAGAATATGAAAAACCCAGTCATTATAGTATTGAATTGTATGTGAAATATATTACTTAGTTAATGTCATCTGTTGCCGAAATGATTTTTGAACATTAGTAAAAAAGAATAATCATTCTTTTAGAATGAGTTCACAGACTTTACCATTTAATAAAGGGGTAACGCATAAATATTTTTTGAATTATGATCGAAATTTTAGTGCATCTTAACTTAACTAGGGTATTATATTTTTCTAAACTATTTTAAAATGGAATAAATATTCTCTAAAAGTTGATGTGACATAGAGAGTGTGCACAATCTCTTGAAGGCAAGTGATGAGTAAACAAATTGAACACATATTTTTTTTAAAAAATTATTAACTTTATAATTAGTTAGTACAGATAATTATTAATATTAATATTTATATATATTTAATTATTTTCATTTCTTTCTTTTTAAAATATTTATTGTGCTTTCTTTCTCACTTGAATTTTTCCCTTTCATTAATTTCTTATCTTTTCACTTTTAATTATTTTTGAAAATTATGTGTATTTTTTTAAAAAAAAATTGTCCTTTAATTTTGACATTTTAATTCATTTACATTTTATTTGATTTTCTTCACTTATTTTGACATCGATTCGAAATTTACTTGGCATTTGAAATTAAATATAAAATCAAATCAAACGGAAAGACTGAAAATAAAAAAACGGAAAGACAGAAAATAAAAAAAAAGTAAATAAAATCAATAGAAAAACAAAAGAGAAAAAATAATGACTGAAGGTTTTAAAAAAGGTTAAGATACGAGGTAAAAAAGTGTATTATTGTTAATTTAAATGCACGATAAACAAAGATTTTTCTAAAATAAAATATAATAAAAGTAGTATTTACACATGCGGCAGCGTGTGTATAAACACAGTCAACTTGGTGATTGGAAATGTCACGTTAGCAGAAAAGAAACAAAATAAAAAAAAAATTGAGGGGTAATATGATCCTAATTTATATAACTTGTGTCACTAAATTTCGGTCATAGTTAAGAAACACTTATATGTTACTTCTTTAATCTATATTGCCTTAAAAGCTTGAATTCCCACACTTGAATGTTGAATTACTAAAATATCCTTGATTAAAAATACTCAATTTATTTTATTTATTTAATTAATTAATTTTATTATATTGAAAGTAGATACCTTTTCAAATTAAAGGATTTTGACATTTTCAATGAATTGTGACTTTTTCAAAGGGTTGTGATTTTTTGATGGGTCATGAGTTTTTCAATGAGTTGTGATTTTTTTGAAAGGTTGTGATTTTTTCGAAGGGTTGTGATTTTTCTAAAGAGATTTGTCTTTTATGATGAGTTGTGTCTTTTCAAAGGGTTGTGACTTTTTTTAAAAGTTTGTGACTTTTCGGGTAAGACATAATTATTACCTATTCATACTACTATTTGGTAGTTATAAACAGAGGGGTTTCATCACACTTTTAAACTACAATTTCTTTAAGTTCTCTACTCTTCTTCTTCTTCTTAAAAAATGCTAAGTGTTATTCGCAAATATTGATCCAGTTCAAAATTCGAGGTACCTCGTAAGAATGAGTTGGTGAAAAAAATGTAGCAAATTATTCATCAATTTACACTCGTATTTTTCGGTGATGACTCGAACTATCGTTAATTAGGAAAAGAAAAATATCTGGAAAATTTGGTCTCCCAGCCCACCAGAACGGGCCTGAGCAGGATGAGTGAGACAGAATGTAAATAACAAAAAGTTTGAATCACCCTAGAAACCCTCGAAAGAAGAAGGAGAAAGAGATTTCTAGCGCAAGGACGATGATAGCTTGCAGGTACTTGATCAAATTCACCGTCCCGTTGCCTGAAAAACAGATTTTTGAGCTTCAATCCCTCCGTAAATGCTTGACGTCCACGTAGGCTAGGTTTTAATAATTGAGTAGTATAAATCCGTGATTCACTGCATAGTGTATTGGTAATGGACGGTAGAATTCATGCATAGGCTTTTGTGCACCGAAAAAAGATGACTAAGCATATATTCTTAAGACTGTATCAGACGCATATTATAGAAGGAAGCCCTATCCTGTGAACGAGGGTAGGTGATGGTTTGATGTTATGTTTGTGTGATGCATGTTAGTATTTGCTTCATTGTAATGCATGAATGTATGTGAATGTTGCACTATTGATTACATTAAATGTGGATGAGTACGGACGGATGATTGTATTCCATGAAGCAACACTTGATTGTATGGCTATGAGAATGTACCTTGTGATTGTGGTTTATTGAATGGATCGGGTGTTACGTTCCAACACATTTACTAGGATCAAATGTCACGTACCGACATACATATTGAAAAGGGAGTCACGTTCCGACATACGAACTTGAATCTGTTACCACGTTCTAATGCACTAACAGTTTGGGCTTGATTTCCATGAGAGGACCATTGACTTTTCATATATGTGTATTGTTGAGTATGTGGAAAGGCACATTGATCTGGATTTTTCATTATTGTTCTTATTTGTGAGTTCACTGTGTTGTAAGATAATTGTTTATATCTCTTGATAAAATGGTATGTGAATGATAGAACTTCTAATCAGGTTGTGATATGGTAAATGGGGAACAAGGTTCTCAGTGTGGTTGTTTTAGAAAGATGGCCATGGGTTTTGTCACTTGGGAAGGAGATGACATTGAAACGGTTAATAAGTCTTGATAGGCATACTATGGGGTTATAAGTTGGTGGCAGGGATGCAGTAAGGGCGTGTTGTGAGTGTTGACCGGGTTGATAATAATTATTCCCGAAATTTCCTCTAAGGGGTAAAACGGTTAAGATATGTTCAATAACGAAGAAGATAACGGGGTGATAGTCAAGTACTAGTATGTTATGAATTATTTATTTATGAAGGTGGAGGAAAGAGCAGTCTTCTTGCATGTTTTTTACTAGTAGTTTTCTTATATTATGTGGTCGGTATCGGGTTGACTCATGATGCCTATCAGTACGTGTGGTTGTATTAATACTACTCTTGCAATGTCTTTTCGCATAGTCTGGTTGCATGATCAGTGTTATTTCATAGGTGAAGATGAAGGCAATCTCTAACAGCTTCAACTTTTCCTTCCGCATGATGGGAGTTGCATCATTTATAATTTTGTTATACTTTGTACTCTTAGTAGCTCTTGTACCTATTTAGACTAGATCCCTGGGGTGTTAACTACTTTACAAGTGTTAATTCAAGTTGTTGTCAAAACTTTTATACATCTTACAAATGTCACTTGTTCTTCAATTTTCTTAATATTCCAAATGTGTTAAAACTATTTTGGAATCAAGTGTTCTCCTACTTAGGTGTTAGAACAGGTTCCCGCATGGCTCGTTGGGTTGGATTTTGACATTTTCTTTCCTTTTCATGAGTTAATAATGACGAAAAGTTGTGGGAGAGACAATAATATTAAACAGATATGAAAAAAGGCATATGATTTGGGCAAGACATTTCATCTTTGTTTTTTTAATTGTTTTATTCTTTTCCCTCAAACGAAGGAGTTTCTTCCTAATTTTGCTAAAACAATGTGTATCAATGTAGCTCATTGAATTATTAGTTTTGATGTTAAATTCACTATTTCAAAAATATATTTTCACTTTTACTTATAGTATCATAAGATAGTCATGATAATAATTATTTTGTAATCGATATGTATGTAACAATGAACGGAGAAGTAAAGTGTTGGTGGTAAGAGATTTAAATCAAATGGGACACTAGAGTGAATAAAGCATGAACATATATTTTCATCTTTCTTCTTCATTGGCTATGTATTGTTCCATATAATTTTTTTATGTCACAAGATACACTCCTTATTAGCTATATAAAAATAGATAAGAAAATAGTGAATTGTCAAATTAATGATTTTATTAATATAACTTTAAATTTTATTATTGGAAATTCTAATATATAAGATATATACTAGATACTTTCATTATACAACAACTATCTGATATGTATGCAGCCAAAAAAAAAAAAGAAGACTGCAATCCAACAAAGATAAGATAGAAACTTAATGAAATATTTTTCACCATAGGTAATGTTATATATATATTAAAATTAAATTATTCTACTAAAGTTAACAACCAAGTACACTTTTTTGGTAAAATTACCTCTCAATGACAGTATTACTCAAATATTAATTGAGTAAGAAAAAAGACATAAAGACACCATCTAAGTTGTTCCGTATTTGCATAAAGACACTTTAACTTTTAAAGTGTCCTATCACCCCACAGAACTATTTAATTTCTTTGTAAATGGACCATCCATTTTGACCCATTCTCAAGTCTGGGTTGTTACCACGCACATGAGGCGCATCATGCAGTATTTTTACTGCCATGTACCAGTTTAAAGGTGCCATGTGTTATTATTTTTCTTTATTATTAATTATTTAATCAATTTATGTCATCTTCCCCAAATTTGAACCCAAAACAATCATTGTTTGTCCTCATTTTTTGATTTCATGGTTTTGTTTTGAGCTTGCACAAATGTGTGGAATATTCGAAATGAACTTCAACCCGAATCCTGATAAACTCGATTTCATGATGCCAGGACAAAGCTGCAGCCGCTATCGAAGAAGTTTGATCTCCTGGTTGTTATCTTGCTAGACAATAATGGCTCTCTTTATGGTGACCTGAAACGAGTTTATCACTGAAAATTAATGTGAAGGTGGGAGGAAGAAACTCTGTGTTAGTTGATGCAATATCTAGGCAGATCCCCCTTGGGGCGCTACTTAGATCTGGGAATAATTAGTGCAGATATGAGTTTTGCTACCAAAAGGGTTGCAACTAAAAGCAATTTCACATTCAAAATTTTCTTGTCACATATAACTCCATAGTTGAATAAAAAAACCCATATGAAGAAAAATTAATGGAGGTTTTTTTGAAGGTGCATGCCAAACTGAGAAGAAAAGGAAAGGAGAAAATGACTTTTCTTCAAAGAATAGGGTCGGGTCGGGTTGAATTATATCATAAGAAGTTGAGCAACACGCTCCATTACATAGACTAGGGAATGGGTCAAAATGATCCATTTACAAAGAAATTAAATAGTTCTATGAGGTGATAGAACACTTTAAAAATTAAAGTGTCTTTATGCAAATACGGAACAACTTTGATGGTGTTTTTATTTCTTTTCTCATTGAGTAATAATATTTTGTAAAAGATATGTTACATAAAAAAATACAATATTGAAATATTTATGGTAGTCCTTATTAGTTTCATGAACATATTAAATTTCAAGTATGAATATTTAAGACAAAATTTGTACTTAAATGGTTTTATGGGTGAGGTAGTGGGTAGTTTTAAACGGTGAAGTGAGGGCTTAATCAAAATTTTTGAAATTAATTAAGTATTACGTGACGTCGTTTTACCCTAGTTTTGACCAAAAATATCCTCTCTCAAGAAAGGAGGAGGAGGAGGGTATTAAAAGACGTCGTTTTAGCCTAGTTTTGATAAAAAAAAATATCCTCTCTCAATAAAGGAGGAGGAGGAGGAGGAATGGTTATATATGATTTTTTATGATGTAATTACATGTTCTTTTAGTATGATTATGCATGTGTTCTTTATTAAACCAAGATTTTAGGGTGAAATTGACATAATTTGGTTTTATGTCATGAGAGGGAAATTGAGGTCTTAGATCTTCTAAGATTGATGAATTACTTTATGAATTGCTTGAGATTAGAGAACCTAGATATGAATTGCTTAAAAGTAAAATTTGTCGACATGAATTGATTAGACTAGGGATTATGTGATGAATCATGATTAGTAGTGTCGAGATTGAGTTTATAAAATGATATATAAAAAGATATATGATTAGAACTGCTTAAGAATGAAGCATGTGGTTAGATTGTCTTGAGAATTAGGCATATATGATGACCATATGAAGTATGGATTGAGAGTAAAACTTGTAGTATAAATGATGATTTCTAAGGCCTTGAGGGCAAAAGTCGATATGTTGAATTATTAATGTTAAGGCTTTGATAGTGAAGCTTATACGATGATGGTAGACTATTAGCTAGAATTGTTGTGGAGGACCTTACCCACTTAATCTACGTCATGAATGTTTGAATTCATGAAGTGATAGAATCACATGAGTTAGGATGATATCCATGTCTAGTGCTTGAACTTTAAGTGTGATGATTGAAATAACTTTTGAACCTTAAGAAGGTGAAGTGTGAGATTATGCTTGTAGTAATTGAACTACTTGAATTATGATTATATCCATGTCTAATGTAGTCATTTGAGATGTGTTTATTTTATTTGAGCTTTGACCTTGAAAGGGAAAGATATGATATTACACATGTTTTATGAAGGTTATGTGCATTCTTTAAGAACACTTTGAGAGTAAAGTGAATATGCTCATGGTCTAGTTATTGTGTTGTTGAAAGTTAATTGTCATATAGACACTTATGTATGATTAAAATATGTCGTGAGAGGTTTTCTACTATATGATGATTTTAAGGTTGAAAGGTTTGTCACCTATTAAATGTATACGAAGACGTGAACGGTGAAAGGTTATTCTCGCGCATGATCTAGGGCTATCTTATGAGTTATTTTGGATTGAGTGTCAAGACATTCTTTCATGAATATGAATTTAAGTCAAGAATTCATATGAACTTCGTGAGAACTAATGCTTAGCATCGAGTGGATATTGATATGAGATGGAAGCCCTCATGTTAGTAGAGACTGGGTTTTTCTAGAAATAATCTCTAGAGATGGATGCCTTCACGTCAGTAGAGATCGGATATCTAGTAGAAATCTCCTTATCCCATAAACTATGTTCCCCCGTAGGTTACTTAGCTAAAAGAATTCACCTAAGCTAAGAGTATGATTCCACCTTAGGCAAGTAGAGCAACCCCTTTTGGGAATGGGGTAGACATCGGAGTTCATGCTAAGCTCACATGGTCTATGTCGAATAAGGCTAATTTTCCACAACAAGAATATGAATTATGAACTATGATTACACAAGAAGCTTTATTTAGCATGGATGGAATTACGAGGTCTTATTCATGCATTGCATAAGTATGTTTTGAGGGTATTCATGGTATGTTCTCTTATATTATGATATTCTATGTAATGAATGTGATTACGACTTACGCTTATGATGTATGCTTAGTTAGGAATGTAGTTTGAAAGACCCTATCAATAAATGTGTAAATAAAGGTGATTGTTCCCTTGTCTATCATAAATAAGCTAAGGATGAAATCAAAATATAATAAATATGAAAGAGGGCCTAAAGTGACTTGATAATCATGATTGGGATTATTGGGTCTCATCCATGCATTGCACAAGCTTGCCTTAAAGTGACTTATGTAGTGTATAATTATGTTATGTTGTTCCAAATGCATTAGTTATGCCTATGACTATGATGTTATATCTTATTCTCATAAGTTATGTTTATTGTTTATCATTTTATAGCCTATATCTAATGATGATGTCTCTTATACGTATGACTTATGTAATTGTCTGTTATGATTATGGTATATGTCTTATATTGACTAATGCCTCTTATATTCTATGTTGATGATTTATGCTAGCCATCATATTTAATATATTATTGTAATAACGCATATTTTTGCGTACATTCTTATCAAATGTAGGGTCTGACAATATTGTGTTTTATCCCCGTAGCTAGGTTCCTACTAGAGCAAGGAGTTAACGATTGGTGAATCCTCATAGAATTCGAGGATTTAGCCAATTTTCTTTATGTTTTTACATTTTATGTTAAGACTATTGTATAGACTATTGTATGGGTTGCGTCCCAAAGACGATTCATTTTTTAGATGGTATGAGACAATTTTAAAGATTTTTGCTTCGTTTTATGAAACTTAGATTGTATTAAAAATGTTTTTAAAATTTTTGCACTTTTCTATTATCTTACATTGTGATATGCTTAGTGACTTACATGGAGTCCTTCGGGGTTCTATGTGCTATGCTATATCGACGAAGTACCCCTGTATCGTGACATTTAACAATTATATTACAAACATATTCATTTTATATATATTTCAAATTTTTAACAATATAGTTATTGACTTCTTTTCTAGGTTATTGCATGCTCATCTTTTATAACATTTCACATAGTGTTATAGTATTAAGTTAGTAGCAAGTCAAACCAAGAATTTACTTGGGATCAAGAATGGTCCCAAGTGTCGGTCACATCTAAGTGTAGGTTTGGAGCATGAGAAATTTGATATTATAATACAAGAGTCGAATGTTCAAGCAAGTTTATGAAATCGTGTCAATAGGATCTTGTTTATGAATGTGAGGGACAGTGGCGAAGCTAAAAAGTTAATCTAAGATGTCCAAGAATAGTGGTGTGTGACTATAAAAATAAAACAAAAATATATTGAGCTATTTTGGGTTTGAACCTAAAACTCTTTCATTTAAATGGACATTCATTACCACTTCGCAAAAGACATAACTTTTTCAAGGGTGTCCAACTTTAAAAAATAGCTTTCACATATAGCAAATATGATAATCATATTTGTATGTTATAGTTATAATTTTCAGAATTTCGTCCCGTGGCAAATTTTATGTTTTTGTGGAGCTTTTGATTTTTATAATTCGCTAGATACATCCAAATTTATACAAATTATTCAGTTTTGTATAAATTCATTTATACATTGTAACTTGTATGATAAGATATGTATTGGTATAATTATAAGTGTATAGGATGAAAAGATATGTATTTGCATTTGTATATACACTTTTCTCTCATTTTATACAAATACAAATGCATTTTACACATTTTTATACTGAATGGGCAATTGTATACCAAACCAGATGGCAAAAAATTGAGATGTTTGCTGCTAATTACAAATAAAATAAACTATGATTATAGCATTTAATTTGAATTAATAATTTTTTATTTCATAAAATTTTTCCAACTTTAAATATATATCCTTTAAATGTAGAATTATATATATATATATATGTATATATTATATATATATATATACATATATATATGTGTGTGTGTATATATATATATATATATATAT
>NC_028644.1:9738771-9740010 GCF_001406875.1 Solanum pennellii | reverse complement strand
TGTAATTTTCCATCGAAGGGTATCCAATCTGCTATAACAAGTCATAGGTGAGGGACCCACTTCTATATATAAGGGACTACAAACATTTAAAAATTTCACTTCTTCCATACTCTTGACCATGGGAAAAACTTACACATATACATGCATTTCTCTAAATTCTCTACCAATGCCTCATATACAAGGTGGTAAAAAGTAAATTTTATGTTTTTATCAATATGGTCCCCTCAAATAGAGCCAACAAAATGTCAAGAAGGTGTACAAGGACTTGAGTGAAGAGTTTATTAGTACGTTTTTTTTAATATTATTCAATTCGAAAAGATGCACTTAAGTAATGAGATATTCCCAACCGTATCGCTTTGGGGTCAGGAGAATATAAGCTTCGGAAGATGTTGATAACTTTATCAAGCAAGCTTGTGTAGAGGGCGATATCACTATTGTTGCATCACATCTGATTTGTCTTCAGTATCCACGTTTCACTATTTGATACTTCTAGTTGTGAAATCCTAATTTTAATCTATACATAATATATGTTTAGTCTCAACACTTCTTCAATTTGATTATTTTCATTATTACATTCATATAATAATGTTATTAGGAGCTGCATAATGATCAACCTCAGAAGCATCATTAGGATTAATCACCGTTTATCCAATAAAGTCTCCTCACTTTCAAAGACTTCAATCATCTAGAGTTTTAGTAGTCGTTATATATTTCTAGTAGAGTATGAGGCTAGACTGTTGAAAAAGAAGGAAGTTGACGATTGAAATATGTCAAATGAACATGTATAACGAAGATGACTGACGTATCTGCAGCAAGTGTTGATGAAAAAGGAAGGTGACGATTGGAAAAAGTCCAACGAAACTGACTGACGAGTGTACAACACTATTGTAGAATTAAAATGACACTGGGATTAGACTACTTATATTGGTTATGATTAGATTACAACTAAAATTATATTATGATTAGTATTATATTAAGACTAGGACTAGATTATTTATAATTATATCACTACACCATTTTAGGTCTACGACAACACTAAATCTGGACAACGCTTATAAAGTGTTGCCTAAAATACTTTTGGGGACGTTTTTAAAGTGTAGCCAAAAATTTTGACTTTTAGTTACACTAATATTAGCAACACTTCTAAAGTGTACTCTTTAATGGGATAACCTAAAATTTATAAGTGTTGTTATAGTTGGCAACAACTATTTACATAAATGGCCACACTTTTAAAGTGTG
>NC_028644.1:9715571-9728771 GCF_001406875.1 Solanum pennellii | reverse complement strand
TATTAGTATTAGTATTAGTATTAGTATTAGTATTAGTATTAGTATTAGTATTAGTATTAGTATAGTAGTAGTAGTAGTAGTAGTAATAGGTATTGTTGTAGCACCCTAAGTATAGCTAACTTAGGACTCCACAATTCTCTCCATATATAAGGAGTATGTACTATTTTAATCATCAATACAATCCTTGATTTCTCTAATCCTAGAAATGAGATTTTTACATGGTATCAGAGCTTAAAAGTTTTTCGTTCTCTAAGTAGCGATTAAAAAAATCAAACATAAAAATCGTTATTAACCATTCTACGAGTACTATGTCAGCCACTTCACCAACTCATTACCTCTTGCTTCATTAAACTAAACCCAAAATACTACCTCATAAAGAGGACACACATATCCCAATCGATTAAGATCACATAGAATGAACCAAGTAAAAGTAGTTGTTCCAACGGAATGACTGCTGGGAAAGTTGTAGGAGTTGAGAAGAATGCAAAATATAGTGGCACCATTGATGATGAGAAGGAGAAATATGTGTTACTAAGGAGTTGAATCTCAGGCACCTTGACCGAAGAAAGCATGTACCTACTTGTGTGTTGCTCAACCTGGAAATGCTTGAAAAAAAACTTATATTCAAGCAATAAACGTAATTAATTTTGCTAGAGAATTAGGTAACAAATACAAGACCTTTGTCATATTAGGGAACGCACCATATTTCACCCTTAATCAATTTATTTATAATCACAAGTTTTGATATAAGGGAAGATGAAGATGAGGTGTCACAACAAAATCATAACATGGATTATTTACCCAAAAAGGCAGGGAAAGAGGAAACAATAACATCAACTCTAGAGAAACAAGTTTCTAGCTTGCTGGACAGGGAACATGTTCTCAAAATAATCAATATGGATCAGGTTCTCTGAACAATAAAAGTTTCCAAAGTAAAAATAAGGAGAGAAATAATATTGAGTCATATCAAATTTGTGGTAAAAACAATCATACTACTCTTAAGTATTTTTACTGGTGGGACTACTCGTATCAATCTTAAAATGAACTATCACAAGCAACGATTAGACATCATATTCATACCAAAATATTGATAAAACAAGTTTTTGTTGGGTATTAAAAACAATTATGAGTATTCGAAGCAAGGTAGGAGTAATCGTTCCTCTACTCATTAGCTTGAGGGGAAGTGTTGAAGAAGAAAGAAGTTGACGATTGGTACATGTCAAAGGAACAGGTCGAACGAAGCTGACTGACGTGTCTACAGCAAGTGATGATGAAAAAGGAAGTCGACGATTGGAACATGTCAAAGGAAAATGTCCAACGAAACTGATTGACGAGTTTACAACACTATTGTAGTATTAGAGTCACACTAGGATTAGAGTACTTATATTGATTAAGATTAGATTACAAGTAGAATTACATTATGATTAGGATTATATTAAGACTAGGATTAGGTTATTTAGAATTATATTATTATTAATAGTAATAAGTATTGTAGTAGGACTCTAAGTAAAGTTAACTTAGGACTCCACAATTCTCTCCCTATATAAAGAGTATGTACTAAACCATTTTAATCATCAATATAATCCTTGATTTCTCTAATCCTAGACGTGAGATTTCTACATAGAAAAAAAGTTTTGTGCTAATAATCTATCTTCAGTAATTAGAGGGTTCATAGAAGAGTTAGTTGAGTTTTAATTTTCACCATTATATTGCAGACATCTGCATATTATAGGTATTTCATATTTTTAAATATAAAGTTATTAAGTTCAGTTCTAAGTCATTGCATGCTCATCTTTTAAAAAATTTCACATTGTGTTACAGTACTTAGTTAGTAGCAGGTCAGACCTAGGGTTCTCTTGGGATCAAGAATGGTCTCAGGTGTTGGCCATGTTTAAGTGCAGTCTTGTGGTGTGACAAACTTAATATTAGCACATAGAGTTCAAATGTCCTAGGAAATTTATAAGCGCGTGTCAATAGGATCTTGTTTATGATTGTAAGGGACAGCGTGAAGCCAAAAACTTTATTATGAGTGTCAAACAATAGTGGTCATGTGTGACTATAAAAATAAAGCAAAAACATGTTCATGTGTTATTTGGGGTTTGAACCTGGAACTCATTCATCCAAATAGACACACATCACCACTTATCGCAAAAGAAAACTTTTGTCAAGGGTGTCAAACTTTAAATACATAACCTTCAAATGTGAATTTTGATATATATATATATACACCCACACACACGCGCGCACATATACTACATAATTTTTCGACGACAAGTGTCCAATCGAACACCATGGGGTGGTTATAACTAAGCCACTGGTGAGGGAATTTAAAAATTTCACTTCTTTCATATACTCTAAACAAAGTTATCCTTTTAAAAAACTTATACAAATTTGTGCATTGCTCTAAATCCTTAATATTTATCTTAAATATCCACGTGTCACCATTTGATACGTCTAGTTGTGAAATCCTAACTACACATAATAATTAGTGGAAGAGTATATTCGTGTTAAAGATAATATGAAGTGTTTTTTAATTCACAATTTATGTGATGTAGTGCAAATTATGCTTTAAATGAGAATGTTGAAGGGTTTTCCTTTTTCCCTTTTTGTTATTACACATCCTCTTTACCCATTTATTAGAATAAGAAGTTACAAAGAAAATGAGAAGTGAAATGAGAAACAAAAAACATGAAAGAAAACAAAAGATGATGAAGCAATTAAAGAAAGGAAAGTTGGGTTTTTCTCTCTATATATATGTTATTGTTTGGCCCTCCCAAAATAAGGAAAGTAGTTGTGCATGTCACATGGGAGATTGTCTGTGCCGAAAGAACCTTTAAAGATGCATTGAACAAGGCCATACAATATATAGGACAAAGAGGAATTAATAGGGGAACATATCGTGAAATTAAAGATCTTAATCAAGATATTATGAATACTTTTTGTTTTTCTTTATGATTTTCGTCCCAATTATTTTCTTTTTATTATTATAGATAAGATATAAGAGTGTAATCTCTTAAGATCAGCACCTTCTTAAATCAAATCAAATATTTCTTTTGACCTTTTGGCTGTGACAGTACAATTATTATTACTCATGAAGAAGTGTTTGAAATCTCTTACACGTAACTTAAATAAAACTAAGAGGGAAAACATGTGAAAAACGATGAACAACAATCATACAAAACAAGTTACTTTAGATTTTTCATGCAGGTGACCTTCTCAAAAAATATGCAAATTTATTTGCCTCCTAAGGTCATTTGAACATTATGTGAAAAATAGGACAATAAGGAATTCTGCAGCAACCAAAATAGGGGACTGTGATAGCAATTAACAAGGATTGTGATGGAGTAGTAAGTAATCGTTCATTCTTAACCAGAGATTTCAGATTCAAGTTTCCTGGAATGGAATTGCTTATTTTAGAGAGTGTTTCATCTCCAATATGAAATTTGTTTTTGTGTGAATTCGAATTTAGTCAGATTCTAACATAAATACCTAACATCCGGAGGGAGGAAAACTAAATAAAAAAACAAACTTAACCCATCTATCAATTTTGCACATGCTAAATGCATTATTGAAGCGTCATTCGAATCAGAAGACATGTCTGATCAAAAAGACTTGTGTCCTACATTATTTATTTTTTTAAGCATTTGATATATATATATATATAAAGAAAAAGAAAAACTTACTTCTTCCGCCTCATTTGTGACACCAGTTTCTTTTTTGTCTTTCCCAAAAAGAATGTAACATTTACTTATATGATAAGTCTTTAAAGATACAATTCCTCTTTTACCGTTATTGGTTTAACATAGTCTTAAAGATAATATTCCAAAACATTTATAAGGAGAATGATATTTAAATGTACTTTATAATATGATAACTTTTTGAAGGACGATTTAATGAATATTTCAAAATATTCATTTATTTCTTAAACTTAGTGTCTCATCAAATATTATCACATAAAATGTGAAGAGGGAGTATATATAATAACTCAACCAATTTGAATTCACACCTAAATAATTTTGTTATGCAAATTATTTAATTGATAGATTCACTAAGAAGAATAAAAATACTTTGATAAACATAATTCAAGTCTAGTATCTCGATTTTGATTATGGGTGGAGGGATATCAACCGCCTCACCACACGATTATCATATACGAATAGTTGTACGATCGGAGTTATGAGCTTACAAAGTAGAAAATGCTAGTCAGACCATTCTACTAGAATTGGACCAGTGAGATACCAATGAATAATATGTTGTTTGATTTTGATATTCTTGTTTTTGCTTGTTAAAGTATGTTCTGTTGTTCTACAGATTCTTGATTTTGCAAATTTTCGATCACAACTTTTTAGTGAGTCGCATGCGTGTGCGATGGAAATCCGAATTAATATACATATTCACTGACACACAAAGACAAAATAAGCAAATGTGAAAGACCTAAAAGTATAAAAAAGAAAAAAAGATGAAGAAGGAAAACAGAAACCATCTGAGCTTTCCGAATCCTACATACATACCTACAAGCTTCAAGCTTGGTCTCTGAAAATCTCCCTTCTCAACTCCCTATTCCAACAAAATGGCATTTTGAGGAAAATTAAAACATTATACATATCTCCTCTATGACATACATTATATCCTTCTAATATGTACGTATATATACCGATAATTTTCGTGGTATTATACTTGATTTTGCAAGTCCTTTGAGCTAATGAATGTCCCATGAAAACCATATGGAACTCTTGAAGGTAGCTTGACAGTAGCTTCTAATTCTAGAGTCATGGCATTTACAATTTGTAGTTCTGATTTCCATGTCTTCTCATCGTGGCAAAATGCAAGAATATATCCATCATCCTCTTTTTCTGAGTTCACATTTCTTGGTAAAAATAATGGTTCACCTCCATATCGTTTATCTCCATATATATGTTTTTTAATTTCCCCTGTCGATAAATCGACTTTTGCGAATCCAGATACTTTTGGCCATGGCTCTGCAATTGCAAGATAAGCGAATTGTGTTTTTCTACCGAGTTTGTTTCTGTTCACCATTCCAGCTTCTAAATTTACCTGATCTGAGGGTGAAAGTAGTTGTCGTCTTGTAGACTCTCCTGTCTTCAAATTGAGCCTTATTTCAGATAAAACACTCTTTAAATTCTCATTACATTCATTGAAAATTGAGTCTGGTGGTGTCATGCATGAACCAATAACAACGACTTCATCTGTTTCTGGTTCTTCCCAAGCATTCCATAGATGAAAACAGAACGTTTCGGCTGATTCAACCCAAATAATATTCTCAGAGTTTTTAGCATTTTTGGGTAGAATTCCGAACCTTGATTTCTTATTTTTGTCATAAATCACAGGGGAGCCTCCTTTGATCATTTCCTGAAGCTTAAACACAACTTGCTGATCAGGAATTACAACGTAATTCTCGGTAATCGCAAAATCATGCATCATCGTTGGAACATCCAGTGGGATTTCAACATCGGGAGATTTTTCCCCGTCTGGAGAAAACTTGAAGGATTTCAAGTAAGGCTTTTGAACTACATCGTAGCTCAAAGCAAAAAGCTCACCCGAAACTGGATCAATTTTCGGGTGAGCTATCATTGTGCTTTTCAATTGATCATCAAAATTGTACCTACCAACTGTTTGAAGATCGCCAGAAGGCAATACTTGAACATGATAAGGTACATCATCTTCAGACATTGCTAAAAGCCTGTTATTAAAGTAAACCAATCCAGCATTAGCAACTCCAGTCCCATGGCTATGATCTACAAGCCCGAAAACTCCACGGGCATAGAACAACAATAGCCTCGCAATTCCAGAATGACCATGGAGTTCACCAATAGCTTTCGGAAAAACAGGGCGACCCAATTCACGCTCTTGAACTAATCTTTCCGTTTCAGTAAAACGGCAAGAATAGCTCACTGAACCATTTTCGACAGTGACGGCATGAACCATGCCGTCACCGTCAAAAAGATGATGACCGGCAACCGGTTCGAAAAGCGGGTTCGCTCCATTCCTGACATAAACCCCATTAATGCAATCAGGGATCGTCCCTGTAACGGGAAGGTTATGCCGGGCTGATTGCTCCGGTACCGGAGCAAAGTTTCCGGCGATTTGTACACGTGGGTCAGCTGTTTTGGGAAGTGGGTTTTGTAGTTCGCGTGAGACTAACGCGCTTTCTACTATATCTAAAGCTTTTGCTGCTGCTTTTTGGAAAAAATTCCAATGAGATGTTTGAAATTGTGGTTGATTTTTGGGGGTATTGTTTTGTTTCGGTAAAGTGAGTAAAGCAGAATGGATTTTAGTTTTTGTTGTAGTGTGATTTTTCATGGAGATTGATTTTGAAGGAAGGGTGAAATCAAGTGAATAGGAAGTAGATGGTGAAAAAGAGTGAGAAACTCCATAATTTGCAATTGTAGAAGTCATTATATTTTTTTTCCCTTCTTTCAAAAGAGGAAAAAAAAAGAAGGGGAGAAAAGAGAATTGTTGGGGTTGAGTAGAAGAGAGAGGGAAAGGAAAGGGTTTAAATAGAAGAAAATGTTTGAGGAAAAAAAGGGAGTGTGTATGGTGAAGAGGGGAACGAAGGTCCACCTTAGACATCTAAGAGAAGAGCACGTGGTGGTATTTGTGAGAAGGTCACTTGGGAGCAACATAAGGGGTAGGGGTATTAATGTCAAACTCATAAATCGAAAATTCAATTAAATAAACCAACGACAAGTATTGATATACAACACGACATAACAAGTGAGCATAAACTTTTGTAGAGCATGAGATTATTAATAAAAATGAGAGAAGTGTTGAATGTATCCCTAAAACTTAGCGAGAAATTCTCAGGTGTTTCGCTCATATTACAAAATTATGGTGTATTTTAGTCTAGTTAGTCAAGTAAATAAGTGTTTTTAATTCCGTCAATAGTTTAAGAATGAAACTAATAATTCATGCCTAGTTTAGGAGGGTTCTCAATACATTTTTTTTTTAAATAAATACAAGAAAAAAGTCGATACTCTCTTCATCCCATTTTATATAATGTAGTTTGATATTCCGAGTATATGATCTCTTGCATATATGCTATGCACTACTTTGCTATTATCTGTCATATTTTTTATCACTGCTTTAATTTATTTGGGTCGATAATTTTTTGAAAACAGTCTATATCTACCTAGGAGATGTAGTGATAACGTCTGATACGTTTTATCCTTTTCAAACTTCATTTTTTAAAATTTCACTGAATTTGTTCTTATTAGTGTTATTTGCGTGTCAAGTTAAAATCAGACAAATAAAATAAAACAGAGACCAAACACATAGATAGCCATGTTAACATGCCTTCGTTTTTCATATTGACACTCTAGCTTAGTCTTATTCCATTTTAACCCCTTAGCTTTATTTTAAAATGAAGCATGAGGATCAAAATGATACAAGACTAAGATAGATTATGAAAATAAAAAATAAGAGCAAATTTAAAGGATTATATATGTGTTTAAAGAAAATGCAAAGTTCTTGTGGACGATTCTATTTGAACTGAGAAAATGCATATAAGGACGAATAGAATAAGAAATAAATCAAAAAATTTAGGTATAATATTTTTAAAATTTATCTATTGTTATTTGCTAGCGTTCTTATATTAACAAAAACAAATAAATTATACAATTAATCAAATGTTAAACATATAACTAAAAAGGTAAATTGATTTCCACTCATACTTTTCTCCTCCAGATGATATATCAATATTAATTAAATATTTTAAATTTGAAAACTGCATATAAAAAAATCATAATTCAAATTTTAAATGAGAAAAAAATAAATTTTACGGGTGCACGATCCAAATAAAAAAACATGTTAACAACTCGCCAAAGCAGTAGTCAGGAGTGAGCAGTACTATTGAATGCGCACTTTTTATTGTTTCATAAAATGTGCAGCAACTGTAAAAGTGTTTCTTTGCCTACTTCCTCACGCGCTCATGTGGACGGCGTAAATAATCTACTCCTCTAATTTCAATTTATGTCATCATATTACTTACATATATTAAAAAAAGGTTAAATTATAATTTGTAGTAAATTTAAAAATGTATCCTTTTGAAATTTTTTCACTAAAAAGATTATATAAATTAAGAAAGAAAGAAATTATAATATAATTATTTCTTAAAAAAAAAACTGTAGAATCATTTTATTTTATTTCAATTATATCTAATCATGGATGGTTATTTTTAAATTTTTCAAATTTAAATACTTCCCGCGTTTCAAAAAGAATGATCATATTTTCTTTTAAGTCTGTTTAAAAAAGAATGATCTTTTTCCTTTTTTGACAACACTTTATCTTTAACTTGCCACGTGGCATGTTTAAGATCACAAAATTAAAGAGCATTTTGGTAAATTTAACACAACTTTAATTTAGAACTACAAGATTAAAAATTCTTCTTTCTTTTGTTAAATTCTGTTCCAAATTAAATCAAGTCATCCTTTTTAAAATGGAGGGAGTATTTAATTTCAAATAGAAGGATAATTTATTTAATATTGGTGTTGAAATACCAAAAAGTTTAATAAATTGTAGCATTGATCAAATAAGGCAAAATATATAACATCCTACCTTGTGACTATTGTAGAATATCTTTTCCCCTTTCTGGGCTTTATAGATGTGGTCCACAGTGGCCACAGCAAGTGAAATCATTGCAAAGGCCCTTGAGAAAAAGAAGAATTGAAGTCTCAAATGAGTTATTTATGTAGATTTCCATTAACCTCTCCAAATGGAAAGAGGACCTCACTAGTTGATCAAAGTTATATACATATTAATAATATAGAGATTAATTATGAGTATGTATATATATATATATATATATAATTCAAACTTTCTATCACATGCACACAATAATGAATTGGTTTTCGTATAATTTATTGGTTATGCGGATTTCTGAATTATCGATTTAATGTTGTAATAGTTTTATACATGAATAACTTATTTTCTATATATCTATGGGAAAAAAGTCTGAAATATATTAGAACTTTGACGGACATTGTTGTAACAATGCCGAACTCTGGAAAGGACCTTTTACCTCCTGTACTATTTAATAGTGTACTTTAAATGTATATTTGTATCCACTTGAACATCAAAAATTCTGAATCATTATAAATAGTAACCTGTCCACGTGGGCACATGTATATATTTAAAATCACTATTAAATAGTGCAAGGAGGTAAAAAGTCTTTCATAAAATTTGGTATCGTAACAATAATTCAATCAAAGTTGAAATATTTTTTAAACCTTTTCCTCTATATCTATCTATCAAATGTAGCACAAGTTATACAAAAATTAATATATGAATAACAAAAACATTATCTAGCTACCAAACAACTCTTTAGAGGTCGTTTGATAGCTGGTTAGAATTCTACATATATTGACCATTTAAGTTTTTTAAATTACAAACCAAACATCCTATTAATTTAATATGTAAATAACTTATTTCCTAACCAATTACCAAACATGATATTACTTATACAAGATCTGATACATGCAAATATAACTCCTCTACATACCAGCTATTAAACAATCCCTCAGAATTTGTTTGATAATTGGTTAGTCTTACCTTTCATTTAATGATACGTTCTTAATTACTTTGCATTTTCTAAAAGAATAGATTGAAATAATCAAATAGATAATAGTAAAAATATTCTTTTAAGTTATGTCCCAAATTTTTTTTTAAGAAGTCTGCCATACCCATCACTTAATTTGAATTATGAAATAGAAGGAGTACTACTTTTTTTAATGGGCATGTAATGAGATAAATTGGCATTTATTTTGTTCATCCAAATTAATTTTCACGTACTTCTACAATTTTCAATGTATATGCAATATTGATATGACATGTGTTGGCCAAAATCTAAAGTAAACTTAAGCTTTCCATTACAATGTAATCAATAGTACAGTACTTAGTGGAGGAATAAATATCTGTCACAAAAATATGAATGTATAAGAAAAGTATAAATGTTATATCAAATATGAGGTAAAAACATAGTTTATGGTTCAATTGTATGTAAATTGCAAATTAGAGAAACAATATAATTTTAAAATGTCTTGGAATACATTATCTATTAGGGAAGAGTTAAATGAATTGATTGAGAAGATCTTCTACATATTTCTTTAATTATATTCCATCTTCCTTTATCGTAGGAAAGCTAATGCATTGTTGTGTTTATAAATGACATTGCACATCTGTTCATATTGTCTTATATAAGAATCTTTTCCTACTCACCACCTAGCTAACAGAAAATAACAGTCACCCACACATTATTGCGTCTCTTTTTAATTTTTGCGATATTACTTGAATTTTGAAAATTAAATAATAATTTTAATGTGAATTTATGCATGAAATATTTATGTTTTCTAATATAAAATTTAAATATTTAAAAATTACGTAAAAATAATTATAAATCACAATAATTAATAATATGATGGTTATAAAATAGATAACAAATTTACACAATTCTTTTTTTTTTAAATTTCAAAATATGAAAAACAGTAAGATAAATTAAGTGGAGTTACATTTTGTGAATGTCCTAAATTATCTCCAATTCAGTCTTTGCCCTCATTAATCATGTTTATGCTCTTTTTTTTACAATACGTGTATATCGAATACTATCGTCAATTTTGTGGTTTAGAGTGAATATATTAAATGTTAAAAAGGTGATATGAATTTACCTTCACTGTTTAACAAGTGCTACATATTAGACTACCAACGTATATATTATATATCGAAAATCTTTTTAATAAAAAGTATATATTAGCTCTAAATCGTAAAGTTTAGAAGATATTTATCCTTTTCAATTTACATTATATACTCCCTTCATGTGACTTTTTTATTCTTTTTAGTCATTCCAAAAAGACACATTTTTTCATATTTAGTAAAAAATTCTTATTAATCTGAATAAAGATAATTTACGATCATATATTTATCTATAATTTATTATCCAAATGACAAGTTTAACAAGTTTTTTTCCCCTCAAGTTTTATACCGAATCAAAGATTTTCACATAGGGACGGTGGATCAAGTAATATACTTTCCCAAAATGGAAGACCATTAATCCAAAAGAAGAGCAATGCTTTATATAGGTAATTAATGTTCCGTTAAATGTTAATCCCATTCGATTACAAGAAAGGTACTACCTTCGTCTCAATATATCAGACACTTTTCAAATTTTGAAATTCAAATAAATTTTATTTTAGATTTGATTGTAAAATTTTTATATATTTTTTAATTATTTTAAATTTCCAATTATTGTGACTTACAATAATTTTTAAGTAATTTACAAATGTATAAATTTCATTTTAAGAAAATTGAAGATTCCATGTGCAAAATTCTGATGAAACTTAAACTTTTAAAGTCCCAAAAAATAAAAAATGTCTCATAAATTAAAACAAAGGAGCAACACATTCATATAATTATGTTACAGTGAATTCGTCATATGATCTAGACAGAAAATAATTTTATAAAGAGCTAGCATTATATTTTTTTATTTTTATCAATCTTGACAAGACAATATTCGTGGAACATTATATTACTTGAAACTGCCATGTGCAATTGTCCTCTAAACCTAGGATTACCATCACTAATCAACCAACAAATCAAGGATTTTGCTTAATAAATAATTAATTAAGAGTGTCAAGAACCTAGACATTAATTGTTTCCCATCTTTTAAAAAGATAATACTCACATTGGCAACTTTTATCGCAATATATTACTATACTAGTTATCTAAACCAAATTTGATTACTCTTAAATATCTTATTTTATTGAGACATCACTAATTGGAGTACGTTAAGGGTAAACTGAAGAAAATAATAATAAATACCCTTTCTAAAATTTGAACAATACAATTTGTCACAACGAATGATATTTTGAAATGAAGTCAGTTTGTTTATACGTTTACATAGTTTGCCAAAACAATGATAACCAAGATCCATAGTATATGTTTGAATTTATTCATTTTTGAATGAAATGTGTCTACAACCCTTTAATCATTTGAGATAGTGGTGTACTACCATAACTTTATAGTATAACTTTTTGTAAAATGTTTCCACCTTTGATCACATAATTAAACTTGCACTTGGCTTCTTTATCTGTATGAGATAGATAAGATTCTTTTATATTTAAATAAAAATTCGATTCAAGCCTCATGAAACGCTTGGTGGATGCAGATGGGTGAAAGGGGCGTACAATTGAACTTCTTCCAATAAAAATTTATACTACGTAGAAAAAACGTAATTTTTTTTTTCACCTTCTCATAATAAAGTTTTTGAATCCCTTGTTTGAATTTGGCTCGATCATTGTTGGTAGGTGTGTGTAAAGACTGGGCAATGGATCGGAATGGGATCACCGGACCGGAATGAACCGGTATCAGATCAGAATGAGACGAGTTGACTGGTTCGTTGATAGGTACTGGGATGAACCAGACCGGAATTATCGGAACGGATACTCGATTCCGTCATGTCCCACTAGATACCGGAATAGAACCAGAATGGATCGAAACGGAACGGAATGGAGCGGGATGAGATAAACAGGATGACACATCTAATTATTTCAAAAAATAATTTTCTTGAATTACGAAAATATAAATATTTTTTTATTCTTCTAAGTTTAAATTAATAGTTTTTAAATTTATAATGTAATTTTTTACTTAAGTTATTTTGAAGATATTTTTTATAAAAAATTTACTTATTAAGTTTGCAAGTTAAGTCTAATTAAGTTTTTAAGATTTGAATCTTTTGAAGTTTATAAGTTATTACTTATTATTTATTAATATGTTACTTATAAGTAATATTTATAACTTGTAATTTAAATAAATTAAATTTGTAATCTAAAAAATTAAATAAAAATAAGGATAAAACAATTACACAAATTAAAATATATCAATTTAATTTATTTAAACACTACTAGAAATCATGCCTGTAGCAACAATTATTTAGCAACAATTAAATATATGTTGCAATAGATACTCATTTGCAACGTTATAACCTTTGAAATAGACAACTTGTAACGACCTGTTTAGTCGTTTTGAGCAGCAGATTTTATTTCTGGAAAAACTGACTGAGACGACGGATCCCACGACGGACCGTCACGGGCACGACGGACCGTCGAGGGTGTCTCGTTCCAAAACACTTAGAATTCTGAAAATTGGGTACTGAAATCGACTCTCTGAACTTCGCGACGAAATGGCAGGACG
>NC_028644.1:9660575-9713570 GCF_001406875.1 Solanum pennellii | reverse complement strand
TTTTTACTTATTTTAGCTTCTTAGATACTCTTAGATTAGTAATTTGAGGATAGATGTTCTTGTGGTGATGACTTCCAGGTTTTGGGAATAAATAGTATTGAGTTTTTATAAGTTATTTAATCGATTTTCATTAATGAGTTTTAAGTCTTCCGCATTATATTTTGTTATTTATGGTTGAAATGTTGGGGATTAGATTGGTTGGTTCGCTCACATAGTAGGATAAGTGTGGGTGCCAGTCGCGGCCCGTTTTGGGTCGTGACCAACTGAACCTAATGAAACACTTTAAGAGTTAATTCGTTGCATTAGTACGATAACCGTTGCCATAGTATCTCTATATTGCAATGGTTTGTGAAAATCGTCGCCTTAGGTTCTCTATGGCAAGGGTTCCGCCAATTATTTTTCCACACTTATTTTTCTCCACTTATTTCACTATACCCGCCAATTTTTTTAATTAATTGTTAAATTAAAATAAAAGGTAAATATATCAGATTAATTAGGTCAATATTCATCACTATTTGGAACAAGCCTCGTAAGTATCGAACTTCTCTCTCTTTTCTCTCTGAAGAAGAACGAAAGCTCATCGATGGCCTTAACCATTTTTCCTTGCTTTTCCTTGTAGGAATCTGCCACTTTTGGGTCTTCTTCGTGAGTTGTACGTTTCTGCAGCTACAGGTATGTTGTGTGTCATCTTTTTCAAAGTTAGAAATTTGTTAGAAGCTAGGGTTCTTGACAAATGGATTACTTTAAAGTAGTTTTTGCTAGAGTTTATGTTTATAATGTCATCTTTTTGTGCATTAGAGTGTGTATTTCGATTTTGGTGAAGATTGAGAAATCTCTGCAAAAATGTTTAGATGGAAATTTGTAGCCTAGGAAGAGTTAATGTTATGAAAGATGAGTTTCAATTTTTCAATCTGCATGATAGTTCTTATCAATTGAAAAATCTTTTGTTTTTGAACCATACAGAAGATTTCTAAGAATAAAATCTTCAATCTGATAGTTCTGATCTAAGTATTTTTCTACTATAAAAGTCCTTGAAGTCGAGCATTAAGGGATTTTGTTTCTCTCTTTCGAGTATATTATTGAACTCCTAAGTATAAACTTTCCTCCTTGTCTCAAATTTTTAGTGGAGAAACTACAAATTGGTCATCATCAAGCTCAACTCAGTACTGCTAAAAAAAGAGGTAATGTTCCTATTTCTATTTTTTCTTTCTTTTTCTTTTTTTAACTTTGATGTACATCTGTGTGTCAGAATCTTTTTCCTGCTTAAAAAGTGAGTCTTTCCAATATTGAAATAACTTACCTTCAATTAAATGTAATTCGAAGCTACATTTGGAATGTGGATGCATCTTTTGTTTGAATGTTATAATACAACCTGATGGAGTACAAGTTTTTACATTTCTTATCATAGTATGATGTCTTAATGCATCTTGCAGCACTTGTTTTCAGTATAGACATATAAAATTATGAAAATAAATAGAAATGTGAGTGACATGCACATTTATTGATTTAATGTTCTTGAATATGTTAACTTTGATGTAATGTTCAAGTTGGTAATGTTCTGGTTTCTCTTACTATCTCTGTTCATTATTGCTTATTCAATTAAATCATTCTATATGACCATGTTTTTCAAATTTAAGGTTTGTATTGTAAGTTCAGAATGTTGGAAAATTTTCACTTTATGGTTTTACTGTAAAAAGAAATTCATGATAAGTTATGAGTTAAAAGCTTCGATAACTAGACCATTCATGTTAATTTCTGCCTCAGTGAACTCTATCTCGTCCATTCCTTTCCCAGTGTACCAATGCAAGAAAGATATTCTTCTGAACATAGTTGTGTAGTGGTGGTGTGTATTCTTCTTGTAAGGCTGTGAGTGTTAACATCTCTAAGGCTGCTTCTATATTTGGATCTTCATGTCTATATTTAACCATACATCCAAGTTCTCTAAGGCTCCTTGTCTTTTCTTATAAATTTTAAGTTTTACTATTGAGTTGCTCAGTTTCTTTAGTGAGGTTATGACTTTGATTTTGTTGTCTTTTCATGCTTTTCACTTGTCTCTTAATTTTGTATTTAGTTTCCTTTTTGTCTACACTCATTTTCATTTATGTGTGTATGAATCTTGATTTTTACTCTTCTTTTTGTTTTGTATATAACCATTTTCAGATGATTCATGTGCATGTATAGATAGTTTAGAGTGTTGGACAAGATTTACCATTTATGTGACTTTCCTATTAGCCTTTTTTTTCTGATTCATGTTGTATTTTGTGACCATTGCTGATTCTAGAACTGTGATTTAGTTCATACTGGGTCTGTTTGAACAGTAACTCATCCTCTCAAGAGGGAGTCGTGCAATGTGTGTTGCTTAGTTTGTTCTGCGAGGTTGTTATCTTTGACAAAATAATATTATGTTGTGTATTTTTTTATATGAAATTCATTACATCTTGTAAGTGTTTAGATTTGTCAAAATTGTTTTACTTTATTTGTCGTGTCTTATTATCTTTAGATTGAGTTTTTAGATTTTAAATCTTTTACTTTTTTTCTCTTTTAACTAGTTGAAATTATAGATAAAATTGATATTGTTAAAAAGACAAATAATTAAGTATAACGAAAGTTCAAGGAAAACACACATTTTAGTTATGTTGTTGCATAAAATAAGATAGAGCCACTGATCAGAATCTTCTTTTTTATGTATTATCTTGGTAATTTTGATTTTGGTGTCATATAGGATATTCAATATTAAATGGATAGTGGGGATAAAAGTTGGATTGGTCTACGGAGATCCACCATTGAGTATATCAGTGGTGTGAATAACTTTCTTGATAAAGCTTTTGAACTAGCTTCCAAAGGAGATGAAATATTCTGTCCTTGCAAAGAGTGCTCTAATTGTAAGTGGCATCAATGAAATGTTGTAGATGATCACTTGATTGTTTATGGGTTTGTACAAGGGTACACCAAATGAATTTTTCATGGAGAAAGTATTTCCTCTAGAAATAATCCAGATCATAATAAGGAAGGTTCCAACATGCGTGACAATATTGATGGCCTACTTTATGATACTTTTAGAGATGTCGCAGCTGATTTGGGGGTTGAGGGAGTGAGAGACGGTTTATCCGAAGATGCAAAGAAATTTTATAAATTACTGGAGGAAGGTAAACAAGAGTTATATATCCTGGGTGTAAGAATTTCTCGAAATTGAATTTCACCATTAGATTATTTTTGTTCAAATGTATTCATGGTTTGAGTAATGTAGCCTTTGGAGACTTGCTAGACCTGTTAAGAGAGACATTTCCATTTGCTCATATACCCGAGTCGTTTCACAAAGCAAAAAATGTGATGAAAGATTTGGGTCTTGATTATGAAAAAAATACATGCATGCCCTAATGATTGTATGTTATTTTGGAAGGAAATTGAGAAGGAAGATAACTATTCTGCTTGTGGCTCGTCTAGATGGAAGATAGTTAATGATCCCTTGACTAATAAAAGCACCGAAATTCCTGCAAAGGTTTTAAGATACTTTCCCTTAAAACCTAGGCTTCAGAGAATATTCATGTATCCTGAAACAAATGCAAATATGAAATAACATGATACTGAACGACCCAAAGATGGAAATATACGACATGCGGTTGACAGGGAAGCTTGGAAGAATTTTGATTCCTTGCATGAAGATTTTGCTAGAGATCCTCCTAACGTTAGATTGGGTCATTGAAGTGATGGTTTCTCAACCCGTTTCGAACCATTAGTATTTCTCATAGCACATGAGATGTTATGCTAATGAATTACAATTTATCACTGTGGATTTGCATGAAACCGGAGTATATGATCTTATCTATGATCATTCCAGGTCCATCGTCTCCAGGACGCGACATTGATGTCTACCTTCAACCACTAATTAAAGAGTTGCAAGAATTGTGTGAAACTGGGATGGAAACATATGATGCTGATTCTAACCAAACTTTTCAATTGCGTGCATCCTTATTGTGGACAATTAGTGATTTTTCAGCCGATGCAATGCTTTCTGGTTGGAGCACAAAAGGAAGAAAGGCATGCCCAACTTGTAATCATGGGACATGCTCTCAATATGTCAAACATAATCGCAAAATGTGTTACATGGGTCATCGGGCATTCTTACCTCCTGATCATCCATTTCAAAGAGATAAGAAATCATTTGACGGTACAGAAGATCACAGATATGTACCTACTCCCTTATCAGGCACAAAAGTATTGGAAGATTTGTGTGGATTCAATAATGTTTTCGGAAAGGGCCAAAAGAGGAAGCGTCGTGACAGCGAGGGTCCATGGAAAAAAATATCCATTTTGTTTGAATTGCCATACTGGGAACATAACAAACGAGGCACAATCTTAATGTGATGCACATAGAAAAAAATATTTGTGACAGTTTGCTCGGGACTTTGTTGGATGTAACTGGAAAGTCAAAAGATCATGTTAATTCTCGATATGACTTGCAAGAAATGGGGATACGAAAGGAGCTTCAACCAGTAAAGGATGATAACAGAAAAGTTCATTTGGCTAAAGCTTGCTTCTCCATGAAACCAGAAGAGAAGAAGTTGTTTTGCCCTGTTTTTAAAAATTCCAAATTACCAAAAGGTTGTGTTTCAACTATATCAAGAGGTGTGGAAGTGGATGAGATGAAAATATTAGGTTATAAGAGTCATGATGCTCATTTCATAATGCATTACTTGGTCCAAGTTGCTTTTATAAAAGTGTTGCCTAAAAAAGTTTGTATAGCGTTGATTCGGTTGGGGAACTTCCTTAGAGTCATATGTGGCAAGGTGATAAGGAGAACTGATCTTGATAAAATGCAGTCTGAAATCAAAGAAATTATATGTGACCTTGAAAACATTTTCCCTCCATCCTTTTTTGATATAATGGTACATCTGCCCATCTATTTAGTAAATGAAATGAAGTTTGGGGGTCCGACACATCTTCGTTGAATGTATTCCACTGAAAGAAACCTATGTTTCTTCAAAGGGCTTGTTCGTAATCGATTTCATCTAGAGGGATTTGTGGCACCAGAGCGCGTGGATTTATGTTCCAGATACCTACATGCTGGGGTGAAAACAAAACTCATTCGATACCAATTAGAGGATTAGAAGGGAACTGAAACAAATGGAGATTATTTGTCACCTATATTCCCTAAATTTGGCCATCCCATTGGAAGGAAGAAAAAAAGCAAAGGCAATAATTTTCACATGGATCTCTAGTTATGTCTTGATATACATCGATATGTATTGTTTAATACAGGAGATGAAAAAATAGAGACCTTCATCATGTAATATCTGTCACTTTTATTATAAACTTCAATATTTTTTATATGATAAGAACTCTGAAACATGCTAATTTCAAATATGCTTGCTTGCAGGGAACATATGATTGTAATTGACAATCATAGTACAACAAATGCATGGATTAGAGCACAGAATCATAGTCAGGAATTTGTTAACTGGTTTAAGAATAAATTTAAATCTGTTGAAGTGCCTGAACATTTACGACAACTTTCTAAAGGGCCTAATACTGTGGCAAAAAGGTATACATCATACTTCATTAGTGGATATAGATTTCATACAATGAAACGAGATATCCAAGGTAAGACTAAGAACTATGGAGTGACTTTATAGGCAACAACTGCTAGTTTTGCTAGTGCTAGAGACCAAAACCCATTGATGGAGAGGTTGTCTCTTATGGAGTTATTCAAGATATCACAGAGATTGATTATTGGGGCTGCTTTAGTGTTGTCTTGTTTAAATGTGATTGGTTTCGTAATGAAGTAGTTGAATCTGGATTGACTCGGGTATACTTCAATAAGTTATGAAGTACTGAAGATCCATTTGTACTAGAATCTCAAGTGCATCAAGTTTTCTATGTAGAGGATCCAATTGAGAAAGATGTTTATTATGCAAGTACTAAACTCAATGTTGATTTATTTGGTTTAGAAGATCAGAATTGTCCTAATATTGGAGACAAACTTTGGCGATCCAGACAATGACATTGGAACATCAAATCGAATATCTGTTGTTGATCTTAGATGGTCGAGAGAAGATGTACCTGGCGATGTCATTGATATGCAAACTCATGATCAACATTCAAAAAACATGGAAGAAGATCATATGGACACATCAGAAGAAGATGAGGACTTTGATGATGTCGATTGGGATTGGATGGTTGCTGATGATTGACGAAGCAATTTTTGAACTTCTTTCAATATATCTCTATTGGATTTTCCTATATGTACTATTGGTTTGAAAGTCAATTGAATGAATGCTGATTTTGCCTGTTTTATTCCTATTGTGTACGTCTGTATTTTTGGGTTTTTAAAAAATATTATTAGAGATTGTTTAAGTGTTTATTTTGCTGAAATGAGCTGATTGATTTTGCATGAGCAATCATATGTGCATCAGGTTGCAAGAAGTGTTGATTCTAGTTTCTGATTCACCCTTTCTACTTTTTACTACTTTATTTTACTATTACTGTAATCTTTTTTTACTTGATTCTATTGGGATGTCTAACTCCTTATCTGTATATCTCTTTTCTTACAGTTGGTAGTCATGAAACAACGAGTGTCTTCAAGAATAAGGAATAGAGAAGCAAGAGCAACTGTTCCAGCTGGAACACTCACATCTTTGGCAAATCAAACGAAGTTGTTGCTAGCTAAAAAAAGACAAGATCTAATCGCTGCAAATCATCAACGTTTAGCAGATGTAATTGAAGAAGAAGATATTCTAGAATCACACAATCCAGAGATAGGAGTTTTTATACAAGCTGACTCAATTAACAATGTAGTGCAACCAGTAGAAGAACAACTTCAACTGAATTCTACTGCTCTTGAAGAAAACAAACAATGTGCAGACCAAGGCAAGAACATTAATATTTTATTTATAATATTACTTGTATTTTTTAAATCATAAAATCAAATTACAATACTACTTTGGAAGGGTGATTTTTTTTGTGTATTATTGTAGAGTCCTCCACAAAAAAAAAGAAAAAGAGGTCAAACAAAGATGTTATCTGTACATGGAAGGCATGATCGTAAACTGATTATATTGAATAAACTTGGTCAGAACAGTTGGTCCTAGTAATGATGTCGTGATAGATTTGAGCAGCTTCCATGGTACACTTGCTAGGAATGAGACCCTTTGTCCTCTTGATATAGAAAATTGGAAGCTGATGGACACAAAAGATGATTTGTGGGATTATACCAAGGTTTCAAGTATTCAATTCTCTGTTAAGTTAAATATATTTAAAATTTATTGCATTTACTCAATGTTCAAATTTTCAGGAGAAATATGACATTCCAGAAATTGGTGTTAGATGGACTTTAAAAACAGTTCAAGAAGCTTGGAGAAGGCGTAAGTTTGATTTGAAAACACACCACTTTGATGCCTACGCTAATGATCAATTTCGGATGGAAAACAAGCCTGATGATGTTCCAACATCTCAATTTAAGGAACTTCTTAAGTATCGGAACTTAGAAAAATTCCAGGTAAGTCTTACTAGTTTGTACTGGTTCAATTATGTTAAGTTGGAGTTTACATTTTCATTTTCCCTTCTGTCCTTGTTGGATCCGAGAATAACTTGTAATACATGTTTCTTGGTTGAACTTTACTCCTTATGAATTTAGTTACTTCTCTTTTAGTAAAAGAATATTGTGATTAACTAATTTAGTGGTTATTTTTGCTTTCATTCCCAAAATATTTTAAGTTATATAATTAAAGAGCTCTTTTCTTCTTTAAGTGATCACTGTCTGTTCTGTCTCTTCTTTTTGGGAGCCACTGAGTTCTTATTTTATTTTTATGAATCAATGTAAAGAAAGTTTCCTCTTCTATAAAAATCACTTGATCATTGTGGAACTTCTCTTCTATTTGCAGAAAATATCAAAAACCAATAGTGAGAATCGAAAAAAGTTGAAGAATCCACATACTGTTGGCAAGAAAAGCTTTGCTTCAGTTCGCAATGATTTGGTATGAGCTCTTGCGTAGCATTGAATAAAATCTTGTCACATTGTAAAAAAGATGTTTGATATCCACTTTTAATGTCTACAGGAAAAAGAGAGGGAAAGTAGTGATACTCCATCAACTAAGGAATTTTTTGTGGTTACAAGAAAAAGAAAGCCCAATTGATCATACAAGGATACATATGAAGATACAACTACTAAAATTGTGAGATTTTTATTTAAATTTTATTTTGTTTGATTTAATATGTTTTTTCATATTTACTCTTTATGTGTGTACTTGAATTCTGTTTTTTTATAATAAAATTGCATTATATGCTGAGATGGAGAATATTGAAATGCAACAAAAAGAAGATGGAAATGAGACAATTGATGCATTTTCTTTTGTCATGGGATCAGAACATCCAGGACATTTGAGATTATATGGAAGAGGGGTTACAAAAACTACTTTGAAAGGGAAAGTGGGACATTTTGAAGCCTTGTAAATTGCAACAAATGACCTCGTGAAAAAGATGGAAGAGAGAATGATGAGAATGGACGAAAAAAATTGAGGAATAGAAAGAATAATATGACCAACAAAAGACCACGATGCGACAAGAAATTGTAGAAGATGTCATAACAAAACTTCAGCTTTCAGGCCTACCAATTGATAATGTTATAGCAAAATTACTTGATGTTCATCGTTCATCTACCTGTAGCAACAAGGAAGGTCAAAATCCCCCTCCTTCTTCTTCATTTTCTTCTACTACTGGTTTTGCAGTTTCTTGTTTGGTTCATCTTCATCTATGGATTGTTATGTTAATGTGCTTCTACTTCTTTTTCTTGTGCTACTATAGTTGCAATCTTCTTGTATTATTGCTGGTGCAACTGCAATGATCCTTTTATTTTTAACAAAGTTGATAGTATCGACATTAGTGTTACTGTTGTTTGCATAGTTTAGGTGTTGTTGATAGTATCGAGATTACTGTTGCTTTTTCTATTGTATTTAACTGTTACATTTTGCTCAATGAATATCATATTTATGATTGTGTAAACTTTCTAGTTCTGATTATGAGAATTGTAATTTGTGATTAATTAGAATTCAATGTCTTTCATCCTTTGGTGGGGAGAGTTTGAAAACTGTGGTAGTGGATTGAGTTGTCTTATTCAAGTTCAATGTTGTGATGTAGTTAGCTAACTGATTTGTTTCTGACTTAGTTGTTCACCTGGTGCTAATTCTTATATCTGTTTACTAGCTGCTAAACAGTCTTCATCCGGATACACTTTTATAGCTATATTTTTTGAGTTGGTTCCTGATAGGTTTGGCTCCTCATGAACAGTTAGAGCTTCTACCTCTATGTTAGAGTCTTGGTTTCCTGGTAGTTATTTCCTGGTGTGTGTTCTTTTACCTTTTCATTTATGAACTTCCTCTTCCCTAATTGTTGACCCTTTTGAAATTGTAGGTGAACAAAATGATGAGCAAAGCAGGGATGAAAGCAGTGAAGACCTTACTTAAAAAGAATTGGTTTCTATAAACATTCTAGCACTATTTTACTTTTGGCCTAATTTTGTGAACTTAAATGAATGCCAACTCTTGAACATTCTAGCACTATTTTTACTTTTTGGCCTAATTTTGTGAAGTTGAATGAATGTCAACTCTTAAACATTCTAGGACTATTTTAATGTTTTGGCTTAATTTTTGTGAACATCAATGTATGTTGACTCTTGAATTGCAAATCAAGATTATTTAGTTTAATATATGAATGCTACAATTTGATGTACAATCGGAACAGTAACGCACCGGTACCGGTACATCCCGATACGTTGCCCAGCCTTAGACCTGTGTGACACTTCCTCCTTTAGTGGTTGTTATTTGCGCAAATAGTTTTGATAAATTGAAGTAGTGAGTTCAAACAACCCATGTTAACTTTCTAATACAAGTTATCATTTTCATTATTGTTTAGCCATTTTTGGTACCAAACATTTCTCAAATAACCAACTTGTGCCTACTTTCACTATATATGGTCCACTAACACAATCAATGCCAAACAATGATAATTAATACCAAAGAATCTCCTTTAAATATATATTGTTTTGCAAGATAAATTTCGGGCTATTATTCCAATGACAAATGAATTTTTACAATAAACTGATTTGTCTTGAGTAAATAAAAGTACGTTTTCGCTAATAATTTAAAATTTTATATGAAATTATCACACTATAAAAAATATTTTTATGGCTTTTCATTTTTAGGTTATTGATTAGTCATATTTACATCTATTAGTCCAACAAAATGTCCCAACCAAAAAAACCAAAATAACATAAAATCTGCTATATCTGTAACCATATCTAATTTGAGTATTCTTGAATAGAAGTAGAATTTACTCTAAACACCTCATCTTCACTTCCCAAATCCACTCTCTCATACAAAATGCTCCCATCGGCAATCATCGGGATCTCCAGTTTCGCCGTCTTTTTCTATGGAGTTGCTTCCACCTTATTCCTCTTATTATTTATCCGATTCAAGTATTATTGATGGTTTGACAAATTTTGACAAATATCTCAAAATACTTTTGAGGATGACAACATGAACTAGGTTTACATAACATGAACCAAGCTTTCAAAAGTAAAAAGGCACGAAAAATTTCACCCGGTCAGATATAAAAAAGGAAAACCTTGTTCCTAACAACAACTCAAATTTAAAAAAGAATATGATAAAAGCGGATGAGCCCAACAAAAATATGGAAAAAGGAAATAAATTCTATTAGGAAAAGGATTTGTATTCGAGGAAAAACTAATTCCTTTCCTGGTAGAAATTGGTCAAGGTCAAATCAATCTTTATAAAAATGGACAAGGCTAAAGAAAGAGAGGCGTTGATGATTCTGAGATTTGGACTCGTTTAGGGTTTTGTTTTTATAGAAGTAGTGCCCTGAAATGCTTATTTTGTGCCAATAACTGATGTAAAGACCTTAATTTCCAGGTATATAGATTGAGAACAAAGCAAGGACACTAACAGGAAAAAAGGAACAAACAAACTGAAGAAATGAAAAAGGGCGAGCCTGACGATTGCCAAGAGAACTCGACGTGTCACCGAGTGGATAAACAGACCACCTAAAGTTCCAGTGTGCCAAGTTTTGAGGAGAAAAAAATAATTCGGCGAGAGAAAGGAGCAGTGGACGAATCGTCGAGTAGTTTGAGTAGTTTCACAATGCAGTATTAGGTCGCCCAAAGTTATAGAACCTTGAGGATGCTGAATGCCAAAACAGAAGGGAGATAAAAGTGGCAAAAGAATGGCTCGCCGAGTGGTAGTGAGCCCGACTTACTTCGCCCAATGACTCTTTGCAGAACATTTTTGGTGACTATTAACTACATTTTGAACATTTAGTTTAGTATCTGAATCCTATCTAAGCTAATCTATTTTTGAGTTTTGAACTGGGAAACAAGTTTTTTTCCTAAACTTTGAAGAATTGATGTTTTTTACTTTTGAAAAATTGGAAGTGGGTCTTTCAGATTCTTTGAATTGGAGCATTATAAGGGACAAATATACTCTTACCTAGTTGATGGATAATCAATTTGGTAATGATAGTCTAGATAAAACCCCAATTCTTGGGTTGTGATTATGGACTGATTTAGTTTATGGGTATTGCTAATTTTTAGTTTAATTAGAAGTGAGTTTAATCATCAATTGCGGTTTAATTTAAGTATTGTAGTTGCAAATACATTTATATCTTTTTGTTCTAGGCTTGCTCAAGAGAGAGGTTTTAGAACTAAGGTTTTTTCTTTATGGTCAATGGGTATTGGGTTGACATGGGTTCAGGTCGAGAGAGCGAATCCTAAATCTAATCCCACACATTCAGATCGAGAGAGTGAATACACTAAGGTGTAGGCTGCTCGTATTTTGAATGCTTGTTGATGTTCAAGAGAAATCAACTTGATTCGGGGGTATATTGTCTGAGAGAAAGTTTATCTCCTCTATAGCCTATCTTACTCACTAATATCTAGCTATTTACTAATAGTTGCAATTACTCATTTGCCTATATTATCCTATAATGAACTACATCCCAAGAACCCGTCTCATTATTTGTTAAGTTTTATTATTTATCACTATTTGTAGTGGGTAATCAAAACCAAAGCCCCTAATTTGACATTCATGTCACCCCCTGATATGAATGATGTTTTTCATTCGATAATTTTTATTCCTATGACTGTTTTGAACATGTTCATACTTCCCAACTAAATCTTATACACATATCGCTCCCTATGGGATTCGACCACAACTCATTTAGTTGGGTATATACTGATTAACTATTGTTGGCGCTTAGAATTGGATGAAGTGTATTTGAAATGTTATTAATAAAAACGGCGCTACTGCCGAGGAGTGGTATCTTTTGAAATTCTTTTGGTGATATTGAACTTTTTTCTTTTTATTCATAGTTGAATCTACTTACTTTTAATTTTTGTTTGTGTGTTATTGTTTAAAAAAGAGGAAATAAGTGTCAACAGAAGCAATGATATACAAGTGGGCAACCAAGATTACATTGACAATCTCAATGATGTCAATGAGCTGAATGTTAATGACCCTAAATTGACCAAAGAACAAATTGATAAAGATTAAGAGAAGGACCAAAACATGGAAAAGATGATGACACAACTTGACATTTTAGCCAAGAAAGTTATGGGAGCTAGTGCTAGAAGTGTAAATGATGCGAATGTTGGGTGTGTAGCGCTGTAAAACAAGGCCAAGTTTGAAGCGTTGTAAAACGAGGAAGTAATCTTCTTAGCCAACCAAGAATGTTGTTATCTTGTAAACTACCGAAGACCGAGTTGTAACCAAGGTTGGAATAGGGATAAGGGTTGGAGAGATCGTGATAGAGGGTGGAGGGATCGTAACCCCACTTGGAAGGAATGAAATAAGGAGAAGGATATGTATGTTCTTCCTCACGAGTGTCAAAATCCCAATATTCTGAGGGTGGGTGGACTAAAGATATGTTGTCTCGTATTCTTAACAAGATGAAGGGTCCGATAAAATTTTGATGTAAATTAAGAAAGATATATCGACCCTTAACCAGATGGTGACCTCTAATCCCATCTCTATCAAGCAGTTGAAAACCCAAATGGGTCAAATTTCTTCTCATTTAAACCCGAGACAACAAGGGGGTCACCTAGTGATACCATGGCGAACACCAAGAATGAAATTTGAGTGGGGACTTGCGTCGTGGCAAAACATTAACCTAAACGCTTCTTAGGAGGCAACCCAATTTTTTATTGCTTTATTTTTGTTTTTGGAATGAATGATTTGTTGATTGTGCAGGATGAAGTGTATAATGTGTTTGAAAAGTGCAAATTGGCGAGCAAAATGTCTAGCCGGCGACTCACTGAAGAGGTGGCGTGCCCGACTTGGACCGCCATTGGACTAAGGAAAATATCAGGTGTGACTCTGTAAAACTCGACGGGCCCATGGACAAGTCGAAGGATCACCGAATAGGTCGGTGAACTGACTTTGTCCACCATTGGGGACCATAAGTCAACTGAGGTCCTGTAAAACTCGACGAGGTAAGTAACCACACGGAGTGTCACCAAGTGATTCAGCGAGGAAAAATAACATTACGAATGGGCGTGAAGTGGACAGTTTTTAAAAGGCTAAAGGTTTAAACTTTCAAACTCTTTCATATTCCCTCCCTCTTTTTTAACTTCAATACAATCACACCTACACTTCAAAATTCCTATATTCTTGCATTTGCTTGCTTTGTGTTGGTCATTCTTGTGTTTGGTGTTGGAAATCTTTGCCGCCTAGCATTTCAAATTGTAATTCGGTATTAAAGGTGTGTTTTTTCGAACTCCGAATTCTTAAATATTGATTAAATTCATTTGCAATGGTGTATTTCTTATTGATGCGTGCTAGGCCTCTCTGAAATCATGAATGTGTGGTGGTGTGCCAATTTAAAATTTTATATTATGCCTAAATTGTCTAAGCTATTGATTTTCAAACTGTGCTTAAAAATTGATCATAAATTGTTGGGTTGTGCTTAAATGTTGTAGAGTGTGGTAGGTGAAGTCTGAGTAACCTTATTTTTGAGTCTAGTAGGGTGAAGTTTGAGTAACCCAAATTGTGCTTAATGACATACTTTGCCCAATGATGGAGCGTTTGAATCATTCTTAAGGGCTAAAATCGTCAAATGACCAATTTTGTCCAAATCAGGGGATGTCTAGGTACCCCGGTGGCATGGGTCTAGGTTTACTTGAGAAAGTATATGGTTTGATTTTGTTATTAGGGCTTTCGGGGTAGTTTTGGAAGTAGGAGTTTAAAATAGGCACGTTGGGCAGTTTGGCAAGCTGGGTCGAGCTTGCCGAATCACTCAGCGGTTTTCCAAGATCCCCTTTGATCGCCTTTAATTTTGTGGTTCTTTTGAGTTTAGTTTTTTAAATTTCACCGAGATGCCATAGTTTGCCGAGTGCACTCGGTGACTCATTGAAAGTCTTCTTTGATTACCTTTTTGTGCCCCTAACCTCTAAAACACTTTGGCGGGGATAATCTGTGCTCGCCATATGATGTCAGCGATTTTCCAAAAGGCCATTCTCATCGCTGACATGCCATTTTTCAGGGAAATTTTGGAGACAATCCATTTAGTGAGCCCAATCTGGATCACCTAAGTCACTCGGCGACTCGCCTATCAGTTAGGTGAGTCTTTCTGCAACTTATTTCTGTATATTTTTTTTAAAATTATTATTAACATTCTATGATGGTTTTGCAAATATGGATAGAAACGACTTGGATATGCCGCCCCACAAAAGAGCACGAGGCATAGTTATTAATGAGGGGGAAACTACCCCTTTTAAAAGGGGAAAGAAGGAACCTCCTAAAGTAGTCAAAGGCAAGAGCTAAGAGCCTGATATGAGGTACCAGAGCATAACTACGACACCAGTTTAGAATCCTTTCACTCCTAGGCTGCATTCTTTGAGCCTGAGGATGACCAACCCCTGCAATCTCGGCGTAAGGAGATTCGTTCCCAAGTTCACCTAAATTTGTCTAGGATCCAGGAGGCCACACCTCTTACTGATGATACATTGCTAGCTCCGACACAACCATTGGTTTTAAAGCCACCCGTGCAGGGTCCTTTTCCCCAACTACTCAATAGACATAAAGCTGAGGGATTGAAGACGATTTTTGAAGAAAAGATTTTGTTTACAGAGGGTTTAGTGGGCAGATATTCCATTGTAAGGGACACACTCTAGTTTCATAGGTTCAAGAAGTTCACTAGGACCTGAGGCCCCTATATTCATACATGGGTATGGGAATTCAAGATAGCCTATGTTGACTTGGTACCTAAGGGCAGGAAGAAGGATAACACCTTCAGATTGATGAAGTCTTTCATGGTTTGAGGAATAGAAGTGGGGTGTAGCAACCATCAAATCAATGATGTGCTTGACTGAGCTACATGATTTGAGCATTAGTATGAGGTCGTAGATAAAGATTAGTCCTTGTATGATCTAAAGGGTTGTCTTGCGCCCCTGATTTCAGATACCACCCCGAGATGGATTGAGGCAGGTTCTTTAATAGTGAATAACGACTTGAATATAACACCATAGTATTCGTTGGGATTCATCAGCTGCTTCATCATGCCTTAACAAAATTAGTCCATCCTCCGCCACCCAAAGACGGCCTACCCCAGATCCATCATATATAGGAAGACTCTCATTTTTTGACTTATTATGGAGAAAAAGAATACCATGGGGGCCAAGCAGCGCCAGACGTCCTTTTCCTTTTCAATCCTGATCATACAGTTATAACGGCGTGCAGGAGTTCCTCGTGATGAGAAGAGGGACATCTAGGTCACCCCACCATCCTTCACAGACATTCGACGTATAAAGGTCGAGTACACTCGGGAGGAGATAAATAGGAGGAGAGCAGCTCCAGTGGATGCATACCCGGAGGTTGATGTTGAGAAGATACCTGCAGAGGCATATTTTCCTACTCCGACCCCCGGAACTTCAGGTACACCTGCTTTTACTTCATCCCAGGCTCCTGGTGCTTCTACAACATCACAACCCACCAGGATTACTCAGGCCATGATCCTGAAGATGGGGTGCTTAGCCTATTCTGTTGATGCACGGGCTACCCGAGTGGAGGTTGAGGTACCATGGATGATTGAGAGGGATATTCTAGCTGTATTGACACCCTCTACGGAATTTATTGACACTCTCATGGCGAGAGTAGAAACTTGTGAGAGTTGATAGAGGGCTACTTCAGAGTTTACGACTTTGAAACCTGAGGTTGCTAGTTTGAGAAAGGATGTGGACTGCTAGATGTCCACATACTTCACTTCACTTTTGGAGGCATTTGATGATATGAATGCCCCAACCACTTATGATATTACTCCGTCCACCACCGGAGATGTGACGATGGATGATGTGGCAACTACTGAGTAAGATGAAGAGACAAACGAGGAGCATATATAGGTGCCAGATGAGACAATCTATGGAAACCTGCCAGAGCTATAGGAGATGATTGTACAATCGGTGATTCATACATCGCTAACAGAGACATCCATGATAAACCTAGTGGAGCCAGTACTACTGATGTTGCACCGAGCACTAATGCCTCGACAGATGCAACAATTGTGTAGATAGAACCCTTCTTTATCTCCCTCTCTATCTTTTTAATGACTTTTTAATATTTTGCTACATTTGAGGTCAAGTGCATTTTTTTGTAGTGGCGTGAGGTATTTTCATACCTACCTCTTGTGACTACTTTTGTATATATTGGGTTTTTTTTTAAATTCAAATTGTGTTTTGATATTGTTTTGTGGATGTTTGATCTAATGACTCATTATTAATGCAAGTGGTAACCATTCTGAAAAAAATTTGCCATCTTTTGTGTATGATTGTGGTTGTTCTTGCGCAAATTTAAGTATGAGTCATGATCAATACCGATGACTTGAATAATGATTTTAATTGAACAAAAATGAATGCATGGCTACGATGATGCAAATGAAGTTGCATAGACAATGTGTGAACTTTGTGTATCTCGTTGTAACTAGCAGATTATCGAATGAGTCTCTTGTGATGAACATTGCACACTAGAGAAAGTGTGGGTCTTGTTTGATATTGGTGACAATGCCTTGTGTGATGAGCTTAATGTGAACCGGTGTGATGACACCTAGAAATTTCCCCGTTGATCCGGTTGACTAAGTGATTCAATCTGTTAAAATGATCTTAGGCAACAATTTTGAAGAGTGAAATAATTTGACAATACACCTCTTCTGTGGCCAACCTTGTGAGTGTGTGAACTTTTCTTTAAACCTCTTTTGAACATTATCCTTTTCTTGGAATAAACTTGATGAAATTGTAGCCGCTCTTTATCGATTCACCCATAATCCTCATGAAGTGTGGTGTATTTGAACAACCAACTTAGCCCAAAACCTAAGTTGAGGGTGTGGTAAAAAGAGAAGGTAAATCAAAGAGTGCAAAGAAGTTCCCATTATCCATGGTTTTGAAAAAGATGGAACCACTCCATATAAAAAAAAGAGAAAAGAAAAGATAAAAAGAATGAAAAAAGTTGTGAAAGTTGCAAAACAAATGGGGTGTCCGGTATCCCATGGAGGTGAATAATGGGGTGAATTTTGAGCATGAGTGACAATGCTGAAGAAAAAGAAGAAAAAAATGATCTCCATACAACATATCATGACGATAGCAGCTACTAAGCCTGAATGACCATATCTTTACACATAGCCCCATTACAAGCCTTAAATAGACCTTTTGAACTTGAGTGAGCTGAAACAAATGTTGATTGGAAAATAAGGGCAAACATGTGGGTGAAGTCATGCATGTGTTCATCTTTGGGACTGTGAAAGTTATGTATTATTCCAGATCTATAATTTGTTGAAAAATTGTGTGTGAATATGGAATCATTCTTGTTGTGAGGGCATTTAAGTACATTTGATGAGCTTGACCTTGCATTTGACAGAAGTATTGTGAATGTGAGAGTCGTTGATAATAGTCAGTCACAACTTGAATTTTTGAGTGCACAACTAATCCTTGTATGAGTAAGTTGAGTCTTGTTGTGTGCATTTATGATCGAGTCTTGTATAGAACTGTTTGAGACATCTTTTTTGAACTGCGGAACTTAAGTTTTACTTGAGGACAAGCAAAAGCTTAAGTTGTGGGTGTTGATGAGTCTGAGATTTTGACTTATTTGTACTTTTTTTCATATAGAATTAGTGTACTCAAATGGTTATTTTATATCAATAACTGATGTAAAACCCTTGATTTTATGGTAGATGGATTGAGGAACAAAGCAAGGACACTAACAGACAAAAACGAACAAACAAACTAAAGAAATGAAGAAGGTTTATCCTGATAAGCGCCAAGAGCACTCGACGTGTCACCGAGTAGCTAATCAGTATATCTAAAGTTCTAGTGTGCCAAGTCCCGAGGAGAGAAAATAAGTCGGTAAGAGAAAGGAGCAGTTGCAGATCATGGAGTAGTTCCGCGATGCAGTATTAGATCTCCCAAAGTTTCAAAACCTTGAGGATATTGAATGCCAAGACATAAGGTCAATGAATGTGGCCGAAGGGTGGCTCACCGAGTGGTTTGGCTAGTCCGACTTACTTCGCCGAGTGAATCTTTGTAGCACATTTTTGGTAACAATAAATACATTTTCCAACATTTAGTTTAGTATCTGAATCCTATCTTAGCTAATCTATTTTTGAGTTTTGAACTGGTAGACAAGTTTTCTTTAGTTTTTTCCTAAGCTTTGAAGAATTGAAAATTTTCACTTTTGAGAAATTGGAAATGGGTCTTTGAGATTCTTCGAATTGGAGACTTGTAAGGACGAATCTACTCTTACCTAGTTGATGGATAGTCAATTTGGTAACAATTTTTACCTTTTCATGATGTCTAGCTACAACCCCAATTCTTGGGGTGTGATTATGTGATTATGAGCTGATTTAATTTATGGGTATTGCTTACTATTAGTTTAAATGCTAGTAAAAAGTGATTTTTTAATTAATTACGTTTAATTTAGGAATTGTAGTTGTAAATGTAGTTCCATCTTTGTGTTTATTGCTTTCTCGAAAGAGAAGTTTTTGAACTAAGGTTTTTGATTGATGGTTAGTGGGTATTGGGTTGACCTGGGCTCAGCTCGAGAGACTGAATTCTAAACCCAATCCCACACATTAAGATCGAGAGAGTTAATGCACTAAGGTGTGGGCTGCTCGTATTTTGCATGCTTGTTGATGTTCGAGAGAAATCAACTTAATTCAGGGTAAATTGTTAAAGAGAAACCGTATATCATATATATCCTAGCTTACTCACTTATATCTAGCTATTTACTAATAGTTACAATTACTCATTTGTTTATTATAATCGAATCACATCCCAAGAACTCATCTTATTATTTGTTATGTTTTATTGTTTACCACTGTTTCTAGTTATTTATCTAAACCAGACCCTTCTCTTGACATTCGTGTCACCCCCTAATTTGATTGATGTTTTTATTCGATAATTTTTATTCCTATTATTGATTTTTAACATGTTCATACATCGCAATTGAATCTTATTCACGTAGCGCTCCCTGTGGGATTCGACCCCAACTCATTTAGGTGGGTTATATACTGATTAACGATCATTTACACTTAGAATTCGATGAAGTGTCTTTGAAATATTATTAATCAAGCGTCTTTGACAAGTCGCAAATCAAGAGAGTTATTCTGAACGAGGGCAAAACAATTTAAAAAGATCTACAAAGCGGAATAAAGAAACACCAGGTTTAGGATTTCTTTTTGGGTTTCAAAGTAGCATTGATTCATAGTCGAATCAATGTTTAGTAGTTGTTCTTGGAGAGAGTTAGAGAAAAAGTGCAAGAAGAAGCAAGTTTGACTTCTTGTAGATTAGAGTCTTCCATTATAGTTATTCGATAAAGGGTAGAAGCATTAGATTTAATTCTTTGATTATTGAGTTGCAATCTTGAATTGTTCTCGAAGTTATTAAAGTTATGGTGTTATTTTCCCTTACTTGAGGGAGGAAGGTTTCCACGATAAACCTCTGCTATTGTGGTAATTTCAGTAAACATACAAAAACATAGATCTTAAATAGCGGTAAGGCTTCTTCAATTGGTATCAGAGAAGATCCTTTCATTAAAAGACTCACATCTTGAAAAGGATAAATGGTTGTACCACCTACACCACAAAAGGGGCTTCTCCAACTCGACCACCACTATTCAATTGAAAGTACTATGGATAGTGGAAGAAGCATATGATGAATAACCTATTAGGTTGAAACCCTAGTATCTAAGGGATGTGTTGGATGGGCCTAATAGACCCATGAATAAAGAAACTGATGGAATCACTTCGATACCCTAGGAAAGAAAGGAATGGGATGCTGCTCATAAACTTGCAATCCAAAACAATGCTAAGCAAAATTTCTTTTGATATGAGGGATAGGTCTTGATGAATAAAATCAAATCTCATCATGTCAAGATGCGAAATGACTGTGGAAACTCTAAAAAACTCTCATGAAGGGACAACTCAGGTAAAGAAATAAGAAATGGACAATTTGAAGAAACAATATGAACTGTTTTGAATGACAAAAAGGTGAAACAATTCAAGATATGTATACCAGGTTCACTGTAATCATCAATGAAATATAATCATTAAGGGAGGTTATTCCTAATGGAAACAAAAAACTTCTAAGTGTTTTACTGGAATCCCATGAGAGCAAAGTAAAAGCTATCACTGAAGCACATAATTTAGATAAGCTAGATATGGATGAACTAATTGGAAACATTATGACTTATGAACTCAAGAAAAATCAAGAAAAAGAAATCGGAGGAAAGAAAAAAGATATTTCTCAATGGTACAACACAAGAAGATTTTAAGGACGAGAACATCACACTGATGAACAAATGATTCTCTACAATGCTGAAAAGGGATATGTATTTTAGGGGAAAAAACTTTCAGAAATTAACTAAAAAGGATAAAAAGGAATAGGTATGTCACAAATGTGGAAGTCCATATCACTATATCAAATTCTTCCCATTGCAGGCCTAGAGAACAATAGAAATAATCAAGAGAAAGCAAAAGAAATAGAGAATGATAAGTATATTCCCAAAAATAGATGGTTGGGTAGTTAAGAATTTGATCTCTCAGTAAAAAAGGTCTTTGCAACTTTGGGCAATCAGTTTGAGTAAGAATGAAAAGATGGTTGATGAAAAATAAGTCAAAAACCGGCCCTGGATAGTCCCTTATCTCTAAAGAATGAAGTTTTGCAGAAATAACATTTTAGGGTTTTCCCCCCATTTAAGTTGCCACTGTTCCGCCACAGTGAGACCCAACCTACCACATCGGTCTTGGCCTGGAGAAACTAACCCCACCCATGCAGTTTGCATGGATACAGAAGCTTGGTATTTGGGTTTCAAGCTCCTATTTTATAGTACACCTTCAAACCTGGACGTTCTGTAACTACCCTTTGACACCAAGATCGATTTTGAGAGTTCTAATTGCCCGAATTTGATATTATAAAGTCGTACGAACTCTTTATCGTCTTTTCTATCAACTCATGTGATCAAGTTCATAATTAAACCCCCATTAATTACTGGATTATCCCTAGATATCACCTAACTTAGATTTTGTCCAAGTCTTGCCTAGGCTAGAAATTTCCAAGTCACTATTCAAAAGTTTTCTGACCCAAATTCTTTCACCATTGGCTTTTCCATAATGGCGGGAACAAGTCGTTATGATAAATACAAATTTACCCATCACTCGTTCTCGAGTTATACATTAGCTAAGGTAAGAGTAAAGTATTACCTGAATTGTTGAATAACTAGGGATACTTTTCATGCATGTTCTTATCGTTTTTCCAAGTAGCTTCCTCAACCATAAGATGATTCCATTGACCTTCACGGACTTTATCTCCTTGGTCCTCATCTTTCGGAAATTGCGTTCAAGATTGCAACCAGTTTTTCCTCATACTGAAGGTCTTTGTCTAACAAAACCGAGTCTCACTTTATGATGTAATCTCCGTCCCCATGATACTACTTCAACGTGGACACATGGAACACTAGATGGACTCTAGATAGGCTAGGAAGAAAAGCCAACCTATAAGCCACCGGTCCTACATAATCAAGAATCTCAAATCACTCTATATATCGAGGACTAAGCTTTCCCTTGTTGTCAAATCTCACTCACCCCCTTTATGGGTGGAAATTTTATAAGAACTTGCTCACCAACATGAAACTAGAGAACTTCCTCACCAGCCTGAAATGTCATGTCCCTTACTTGCCCACATACTTTTTCCGTCGACTTTGGTCCGCTAGAAGCTTATCTTGATTTCTTCTCACCTTATCCTGAGAATCTTTCACTAAATCAACCCCCAAAGGTTTCACATCTCCAGCCTCAAACCACCCTATGTGGTATCTACATCCTTTTCTATAAAGTGACTGGAATGGTGCCATGTCAATGCTAGAGTGGTAACTGTTATTATATGAGAACCCATACAAAGGGAACTTATCCCAATACCTTCCAAAGTCAGTCACACATGCACTCAAGATGTCCTCTAACACTTGAATAGTTCTCTATGACTGCCGTTCCTTCTGTGGATGGAATGTCGTTCTAAAAGTGTATTGATTGCCAAACTCTTCATGCAATTTTCCCCAAAACTTGGATGTCAACTAAATACCATGGTCCGAGATGATAGAAAGGGTCACCCCATGCAACCTCACTGTCTCTTTCACATAAATCTTAGCCAACTACTGAGCATTATAGTCTACTCTGATTACACTGAAGTGGGCTGACTTAGTCTATCAACTACAATCCTTATGGATTCAAACTTCCCCAAGGTCTTGGGAATACAAACCACAAAATCCATAGCTATCCTTTCCCACTTTCATTTAGGGATTGAATTCGCTGAACCAAACATGCAGGCTTTTGGTGCTCATACTTTACTGCTGACAGTTTTTGAAGTTAGCCACAAATTCAAGTATGTCTTTATTCATGCGAGGCCACCAATAAAGTTGTTTCTAAGTCTCGATATATCTTGGAAACACCCGGATGAATGCAATACCGCAAACCATAGGATTCTGTTAACATCTTCTAAATCGAGTCATCACTCATGGAACACAAAATTTCCCATTAAAACTAAGCTTACCTCCCGGGTCAAGAACTATATCTTGTGCCATACAAGATACTGTCTTCTTTCTAAGTTAATTCATACTCTCATCCTCAAACTGGTTAGAATTGATCTCCTCAATGAAAGTGTATCTAACCACAATGCTAGCTAACACCCCACATTTCTCTGAGATGCCCAACTGCATGAACTTAGACTGCAAAGTCCAAATCTCCTTGGACAAATGTGGCCTGGACATACCCAAGAAATATAAACTATCCATACTTACTATCTTCCGGCTTAGTGCATCCGCCACCACATTAGCCTTACTCGAATGATACGGATGGTAACATAATAATACTTGAGTAATTCTATCCACCTTATCTCCCTCAAATTCAGGTGCTTTTGAGTGAACACATGTTGTAGAATATGAAAATCAGTAAACACCTCACACATGACACCATAAAGGTAATGCCGCCAAATTTCGAGGGCAAATATCATTGTCAACTCCAAATGATGTGTCGGGTAATTTCTCTCATGCAATAAACAATGAAATCTTTAACTTTCACCAATAGTGCAATATTAGGTGTAGTTGTCAAAAGGGTGTTAAGCTATTGAAAGTCCTCCTCACACATGTCGGTCCACTCCAAAGGCACCTCTTCTTTGGTAAACCTTGTCAATTGCATGGCGATAGAAGCGAAAATTTTCACAAACCGTTGATAGTAGTTGGCGAGCCCCACAAAACTCCTAATTTTAGTCATATAGCTAGGTCAGACCTAGTTCTTAACTGCTTCAATATTTGATGAATCTACCATTACCCCTTCCCTTGAAACCACATGCCCCGAAAATGCAACTGAATCCTACCAGAACTCACACTTGGAAATTTTGGCATATAATTTCTGTCTTCATAGGACACCAAAAATAGTACGAAAATGGTCAGCATGCTCTTTTTTAGTCTTAGTATAAACAAAAATGGCATCAATGAAGACGATAATTCAGGCGCATCTGTCAATCCAGACGACATCACTAAAAACTCATAGTACCCATAGCGGGTCGTGAATGTCGTTTTGGGTACATCCTCCTGTGTAATGTTCAATTATTGGTAACAGAACTTAGGTCAATCTTAGAGAAAACCAATGAACCATGAAACTGATAAAAAGATCATCTATCCGAGGCAACGAATACTTATTTCGAATGTTAACCCGATTCAAAGGCTTAAGTCGTCGAGATTTAAAGTTGTCCATATAATTCACTTAGACACCTAAATTTAGGCTTGTACCTATTGAACATATGTAACCCTTTAAATTTGAGCCATTTGAACATTTGTTTAGACAATTAGCTAAATGTATAAAATGAGTAAAACACACTCGCGGTGATGTGGCAATTTGAGAAATTAAACAATGACATGCATTATTTAGATAAAAAAATTATTTTAAAAAATATTATAATGTTAAAGGAAAAAATTACTTACTATTAATAAAAGTTTTAAATAATCACTAATTCCAACCGACTGATCCACCACCCAAACCCTTCCCCTATTATCCTACCACCATATCCCTGTCCATGGCTGTCAATTCCAACTCTTTAGTACTGTTCAAAATCATCGGCAACCCTAAAATCTCCAACGTTTTCAAGCATTAATATGTCAAACTGCACTTCGCATGATAACATGAAAAAAGATATAGATTTCTTATTGTTCTATCCATTTTGATTATTATTTTGCTGCTTCAATGGTAAAAGAAAAGTAAATTCAACAAATTCTTTCTGAAAAACGAGTCAAGGATAGACAAGAAATCTTGGATGATGAAGAAAGATTAGAGTTAAAATATTGTAACGAATATGTGAGGAGTAGCCTTGTATGAGCGAGAAATTCATCTTCACCTACATGCAGGTCCGGTTAAGCCCTCATAGTACCTTTTGCCCGCCATAAGTCTCACATAATAAGAGTTAAATTTACAAATTTGTATGTTAGTTTGCTTCCAAAAATCAACAATATGACGAAGATTCAAAAAAAATATAAAGAAAGAAATTTGTAATCATTCTAGATTTGAAGAAAAAAATGAATAATTAGCAGCTTTAATCGCAAAGGAGGCAATGGTTTCCAAAAGAAGAGGTAGAAATTGATGTGATGATACGATTGTTGGATAAAAAGTGGAAGAAGAAGAAGAATGTTGTTGGTGTACTATTGCGGAGACGACAATAGTTTTTTCTTGGTGGTAAGGTGGAGGAATAATGGCAACAGACACAAAGAAGAAGACAATCTTTTTTATTTGAAAAAATCTAATTAGATGTTTTCATGTGCTCGTTGTCTTTGAATCAGACTCAAACTTCCATGTAGGACAAAAATGTTCAAATGGTTCAAATCCCAAAGAGTAGAGGTTTTCAATAGGTACAAGCCTCAATTTAGGTGTGTATGTGAATTATGCAGACAACTTTAAGTGTTTGTCTATGAATTAAACACCATATTCAATTGTCGATAGTCTATGCACATCCTCATACTACCATCCTTCTTCTTAACAAACAAGACAGGATCACCCCATGGGGAAGCACTAGGACAGATGAAACCTTTATCTAGAAGTTCCTAAATTTGAGCTTTAAGCTCTCACAATTTTGTCGGAGCCATGCGATAAGAAGGAATGGAGATGGAGCAAGTGCACGGTTCCAAATCAATGTAGAAATCTATATCCCTATCTGAATCATACCAGGCTAATCGATAGTTAACACTTCCTTAAGTTCATACACTACATAAATATACTCAAAAGACAAACATTCGACATCAACATCCCGAATATGAGCCAAATATGCCAAACATCCCTGCTCCGCCAGTTTCCTAGCCCGAAGGAAAGATATGAACTTAGCTCGCTTAGGCTTGTACACCCCTTTTCACTCTAACTTTTCGTTGCCGCAGACCTCTAGAGTCATAGACTTAGCATTAAAATTAAGCACAACATAATAAGGGGACAACCAAATCATGACTAATATTATATCAAAGTCGTTCATATCCAGAATAACCAAATCATCCTAAGTATGAAAATCAATAAAAATGTTACGACAACCACGATACACATGGGAGACTATGATAAACTCTCCTACTAAGGTAGAAACGTGGATGAGTCATCAAGTATATCAAAAATCACATTAAATCCCAAGGCAAACTGAAGTTACAAATATGAATAAGTATAACCCAGATCAAACAATATAGTAGCCATTCGGTCACACACAAGAATAGTAATTAATATCATTGTATTACACACCTGAGCCTTGGCCTTGCCCAAAAAGGCATAAAACTGGCCTTGTCATCTTGACAGGCAACCTCCTTGCCTGAATGCAGTGCTCGTTTACCTACATTACCATCTCCCCGGCCTCCACGACCTCACTAATTTTTTCCTTCCCACCTTGGAAACGTTCTCTACCATTACCATCACTTCCCATTGTACCACTACTCTAATCTGCTACTGCACGGGGTGAGACATGGGAGGAAATGGACAATCTCTCTGCATATGCCCAGGTTCTCCATAATTGTAACAACTGCGCTCAAAAGTCGACCTAATTCCAGACGCTGTTGCGGCTCGCTAACTATATTGAATAAGATTGTACTGTAGAAGAGGGCATGTGTGATTGAATTGGTCAAACTGCTAATGTCGGCCTACTTGAACCTCTAGAGTAGGAACCATGGAAGTTACTTGTGCTCTTGGGCTTCTTAGCCAAAACCCTAGCCTTTGCATCACGTCGTACTCCTTTCACTCTTTTTAAAAAGTCTTTTACTTCATTAAAACTTTTAACTGTAGAGTTCATGTGAAAAGACAATACCTATAACTCAGAGTTTAATCCCTTGTTGAATAGACGAATCCTCTTCTCCTCTATAATCACCAAATGTGTAGCATATCTTGACAAGGAATGGAACTTTGCCACATAAGCAACTACAGTTATACTACCCTGTTCCAAACACATAAAATCTTCCTTCATGAGATCTGTCAAAGTCCAGGGCACATTCTTTTCGAGAAACAAAGTATGGAAGTGTCCAAGTGACTGGGGGAAGACTTGCGTTCTGCATTTCACATAGGACCTCTACCACTTCTTAGCTTCACCTTGAAGGTGGAAGGTCACAAACTCTACTCCATGCTGGTGTACAATGACCAACTTGTTAAGCCTTTCATAGCAATGCAAAATGAACTCATAGGAATCCCACTCTCAGAACCATGGAACAGATGCAACTGGAGTTTAAAAAATATAGTCACCATGTCATGCCAAGTGCCAGTCATCACAAGTTCCAATAATGGACGAAATAAGGCATCAGTGCCTACTACTCAACGCACTTTGGGAACAGTAACAACAATGGGGGGATTGGGATGGGGTTGAGTCGCTTGCACTGTGAAAAGGAATGTAGATCTGACAAATCCCTTCAGAAAAGTCATGATCTATTGTGATAGAACTATGTTTAAAGGAGGAATACATGTAGTCTCAACATGTACCTCCTCTGGTCCAACATCCTCCTCATTTTTGATTTCCACATTCTCTTGTACCTTTTCTTGCGGCGCAGGATGGGCCTCTTGCCTAGGAGCATTTTCAGTTTGGTTTCCCTTCTGGCTGGTTCTTTCTTTCCTTGTTCTCTACCCTTCCTTTTCCTCTACCCCTACCTCGACTGCGGTCTCTTGCGAGCTCCCTAGATGGCTCATTGGTGGGGACTGTAGGCTTGAGACATTGTATCACATGTTAACCATTTGCAAACAGAAGAGTGACGAGATTAGAACCAATTAAAATCAAGTCATAGCACGAAAGAAAAAGAATACAGTGAGATTTCCTACAATTTTATAGCTTTTCAAAGAAAAGTACAGACGTCTCTATACCATTACGCAAGACTCTACTAGACTTATTTTGGTACAGTGAGATAATAAATTTAGTGCTTTCATACCAATTTTGTCAAGACCCATACCACCAATTGAAACCCACACTAACCCACTGGTGGGAGAACCACTACTACACCCTGGCGAAACAATTTAAGGAACATAAGTATTTAAAGATATGGAAGCATTTTTAAATGGGATAAAAATAGAGTTTTTATTAACTCTAAAGGTTATAAATAAGCAATTATACAAACTATTGCGTAAGTCAACCCCTACCAATCAACAAGTCTAAGAAAGAGTTGCAAAACCCCAAAAATGAACATACGAATAAAACTATAAAATTTGAGTTTGAAAAGAATGTACCAAACAATACATGATTTATGGTAGCCTTGAAGTAGTGGTTTACACTTGAATCCGGTCTCGATTAGCATTTTCCTGATTGAGGTATGTCTGTAGCTGCTTGAAGATGTTAGGTACTCAACAAAAAATGAGCAAGTGCAATATCAGTACACAACCAGAGTGTACTAGTAGGATCATACAACTGTTCCAGTAAGCAGAATATACACAAGCAATTCCAACACAGTAACACGAAAAATGCACAATTCAGTTATCATTTTTAGGAGCAATATACTTTTCCCAATATCAATGTCAATTACATACGGACATAATAATCACAAGTGGTCCTCTCATGGAACCCACACCCGAACTGTTAGTGTGTCAGAATGTGATACCCAATCCAATGTATGTGTCGGAACGTGACACTCGGTCTCATATATGTGTTGAAATGTGATACCCGTTCCAATGTATTTGTCTAAACGTTACACCCAATCCAATCAACACAACCACAATCATAACTACATCATAATGAATATTATATATAGTCACATGGTCAAGTAATAGTTCATGGCATATATTTGTTCGCACATAATCATTTTATTAAATTTTATTCACATTTCACTATTCACATACAACACATTCATCAATGAAGAAATTAACCTGCATCTATCACACAAGAAAGAAATCGAACCATCATCTACCTTGAAATCAAACCTGAATACTCCTAAGACATGTGAGACTTCCCTTTCTAGAGTCTTTTAGCTTGTTCTTGATATAAAACAAGAAGATACAAGGATCACTAAACAAGGTCTAGTTTTCCTGGATAATAACAAAATTATTAATTCAAGACCCAACCATTATCCTAATGTTCAACTATGGCTTTTCCCCACTATTAAGTTCAGGCCAAAGTCCTCCCTGAACGATAACTATCCAAGATTCTAAGTTCTATGAATCGAAATACAGATTAGGGGAGTAATTTCCTTATCTTTAGCACTAGAAGTCATGGGAAACTATCAAGAAACTTTCCTGGGTCGTTCCTTAGATCTCAAGAATGAATTTTTCCAGAAAAATGTTTTAGGGGGTTTCCTCGGATTTAAGTCACGACCATCTCGCCACAGAAGGACCCGACCTGCTACAGTCGCAACACCATTGCCGAACTAACCTCCATGCAAAGACTTGTACGGAACAGAAGCTCGAAATTAGGGTTCTAAGCTCTCATTTGACAACATACCTTTAAACCTCGACATTCTATAACTACCCTTTAACGCCAAGAATCAGTTTTGGGAGTTCTTCTAACCCGAATTTGATTATGTATAGTCGTATAGGCTCCTTAACATCTTGGATTACGACTCATGTGATGAAATTCATATTTAAATCCCCCAATTCATTACCAAATTTCCGTGGACCTCACCTGACTCAGTTTTCATCCAGTCTGGTTAGGGCTAGAAGTCTTCTAGTGACTACTCAAAAATTTTCTGGTCCATATTCTTTTTCCATTGAGTTTTTCATACTGCGGGAATAGGTCATCATGCAGGGGAATTAAACGTAAAAACAAGATATATATGCATGAGATTGTACAAAATGAGTAATAAGAGTATACCTTCAACCAAAGGAGAGAATCTTATTGTCATTTTTTAATCAAGTCTTCAAAATGATATTTTTTCCTCTAATAGAAAACAGACCAACCTAAGTATGTGGAAGAAAAATCATCTTGAGTTGCTCATATAATTCCTTTGATTCTCTGACAGTCAGTTGCTGAAAATTTCTCATATAAATAAACATAACTCTTAAATAGATTTATCACTCATTCTGATACATATTCATAGTTTTAATAAAATCTTTATCACCTTTTTGAGTGATCTTAAGCCCCAAATATAAAAAAAATTGTGCCATGTGCATAATACAAAAGCTTTATGTCATTGATTCACTTTGAAATTTCAAACTTTATATAATTCATAGTTTTATGTAGACCGTTTAATTCTCTTTCTAGGAGTTTTGTTGTAATAATAAACACATTAGGGGATAAATTTTTACCCTAGTTGAGTCCTCTAGATGATCCTAAGAAATCAAAGGGTAGTCCATTAACTAGTATTGTATACTAGTTATTGGAGATTAATTTTTATACTATATTAATCACTCTTTCTAAGAATTTAATTATCATCATTCTGTAGTTATAAAAATCATAAATCATAGAACAAGGTCAATGCGACATTTGAAAATCATAACATTAGGTTAAATCATAATCTTTTGATGAAAACATAGCTTGTTGAGAAAACCATAATCTTTTATCCAAATTATGCAGAGTTGCTGAAACCTGAAAATTGATTTTTATTGACAAGTGACATAAACCACGTGAGCTGTAACATGGAGTTCGATGAACTACTGCCACACCGAAAATAGTACCCCATTTTCTAAGGCAAAGATAATGTTCTTAAGTTTAGGTGGATTCACTAGCTAATGCCTTTCTAAGACAATTTTATGGGGGCACGTAGTTATGAGACAAGGAAATTTCTGCTAAAGAATTCTGAATATATCGATGGGCGAGCTTCCATCCCAAAGTCCACGCGTTGCTAAGTAAACTCTTAAAGAATATAAGCATCATCATATCACATCATAATAATTGGAATGGTAAGAATCTAGTAATACAAATACAACCATAAACTTCAAATAATAAAATAACTCTTTTTAGAAACATGATTTTGTGACATATTCATATAAACACTTATCTAAAGCATCGAAATCATGACAACTTTTTCATAATGAGAATACTTCAATTTGTAGTAAATTTTTTATAAAGCATGTTTATACTTTATGTAAAAGCATCTTTTAATAATAAATTCCTCAATTGATAAAGCTTGCATACTCTCAAAATATAGTACGTAATCATAGAGTAGTTGTCACTCCCCAAGCATACACCGTGAACGTGGCTAGATTTCAAGAACCATTGCCGGACCCAAGTTAACCCTTTGCATGACTTAAGTCCCAGCGGAAGACTCATTGAACATAAGATAAACTCAAACATAAAGTTTTAACTCAAATACTTAACTTAGAACATTTAAAATATTCAAACTGTCCACATGGGAAACTCAAGTCTAGAATTTTAACATTAGAAAATGAAACACACTTCTCAACACCTACTGTCTATGAAGCCTCTAATACTATGAGGGATGTATAGACAAGACCCCCGATATTCTGAACAAAACTGAATTGAATAGAAATAAATGAAGGATCCTCCAGAAGCAAGGAGACTTACGAAACAACTATGGGACTGCAAGTGGTATAAACGAAACGCTTGTTGATGACCTTGATCTCCTATATCTGCATCATGAAACGATCCAAGAAAAATGAAATCAGTAGATTGAATGTACTAACATGTAAGGGAAACACTTAATATGACATAAAATCTTGAACATGGACAGAAGAAAACATACTCATCTCAACTTTAATTCATGGATACTCAACTTAATATAGTTTAAAACAACAATACAAGATGCAGTTTATATACAAAAATTAAAATAGAAGATAACAACTCAATGTATTAGAATATACATTAATAACTTAGTTTCTATGTAAAGATACAAAATAACTCAAATTGTGAGATTCTCTAACTCACAACCATCATTATGAGTTATGTGATGATACAATGCCACACCCACGCTGCCATAACTATCCTATACCTTGACGGAGTATAAGACATCCTTAAATAAGTATATCCACTAAGATATGCTTAAAAAGAAATACGAAATCATCTAAAAGTATGACACTTTTTACCCACATTGATTACATAGTGTATGTGGACATTAAGTTGTATGAAATTGTCCCCATATCGGTGCTCAATACTTCTACAAATAATATAGCTTAGATCATATGATTAAAAAAATTTCCTTATCCTAAAACTTTGAGATTATTACTCTACAGATTTCTTTTTTAAGAGATAGTACTCAAAACTCCTCATGAACTCGTTTGGAAATTGGTGTTTTCTCTTATTTTAAATGTAAAAAAATTTACTCTTGGAGATAGTTCGTCTCCATATATTAATTTTTAAAAAGGAAACTCAACTTTCCTCATCCTCATACTCAAGTAATCAAATCATAAAAAAGTTTTTATAAGATTATAAAAGACTTGTCAAAATGACTTGAAAGATCTCTTAAGACTTTACTCTTTACTCTGCCTTGAATTTGAATTATAAATTGAAGGGTTATGATTCATGTAATGAAGGATCTCACGATGTTTAGATGTTGCTTAGAGTAGTTTTAATCAGAATGGAGTAAAGGTATACTTTAAAAGTACTAAGACCAAGCAAACGACATAAAAAGGCGGGGGCAGCGACTCTGGCGCTATGCACCCCTACGCTGAACTTCAAAGACACATTCTTGATGCACTGTTGGCACGCCATGCCAGACCTTCTGGTGCATTTAGGGTGTGTAGCACCAAACTTTCCCCAGATCAATCTGAAAAATTTTATTCTCGTTTCCCGACCCTAATTTAATTGGAATCGATTGTTTTCCTCAAATTTTGCCTTAGATTCATTTACCCAATACAAGTAAACGACAATCTTCTCACTATGATCAAGAAAAATCCTCAAAGATCAAAATCCTTACATCGAGAATTCGTCAAACTCCATAAGCAAAGCATGAAGAACAAAACCTCAAGACCAACTATCAAGAATTCAAATCATTAACCATCCTGAAAGAAATTATGAATGGAATTTACATGGTTGACGTATAGGTGAACGGATCCAACACTAAGAAAACTTACTTACCTTAATTTGGAGAAATTCATTGACAAATCTTAGAATTCTTTACTAATGCGTTGAACCTTTCGTCTTGAACTTCTATCAAAACCCTAAGCATGATTTAGAGTTGTAAAAACTAACCCAAATAAGCTTATAACATAAAATATTACACAAAACATTTAAAGTTGATAAGGTAAGGAAGAGACCAAATACCTCTCATTAATTAGGGTAAATTTCCTTGATTAGACACACTGAATACAAACGGGCATGTCTCTCATATTTATACTGAAATTTAGCAAACTCAGCGGCGTTGATATGAGGATTACATGACCTTTCATTTGATATCTTATTGCCACCTAACACATCATGTATTGAAAGTTATGGTCGTTTAAAGTTGACCCAAAACTCATAACTTTAGGCTTAACATGAACAAATCTCAAATTAGCGCTTTCGAAATTAGCTCTTTCTTAATATAGCACTTTTAGTATCGAGGTTTTACAATATTTCGCCCTTGGGAACAGTCATCCTCAAATGAGATCACACTGACTAGGCTAAGGGTGACAACATCTAACACCCATCTTAAACACTCAACATGAAATTTAATACAACATTTCCACTGAAGAAGAACCAAGAAAAGAATTTGTACCTTGGTTTTAGGCTTGTCTGAAAGCAAAGAGATATGTGTGTCTGTTCTTTTTGTCCTCCTCAGCCTCCCAAGTAGCTTCCTCAACAAACTGGTTCCTCCATAAGACCTTAACTGATGCTACCTCTTTGGTTCACACGAACCTGAGTATCTCAACGGGAATCTCTAAAAAGATTGGTTTTCCTTAAAACCAATATATCCGGCATGTATAATAAGTGAAGGATCACACATGCAGTTCTTCAACATTGAAATATGGAATACCAGATGGAATCCTGCTAAATCTAGCGGTAGCTCCAACTCATAGGCTACATTGTCAATATTCTTGGATATCGTGTAAGGACCACTATATGCCAAACCTCATAACACTCTTCATGGGTGAAACCTTCAAATAAACCCAATCGTCCACCTCAAATAATAAGTGTTTTGTCCTTACATCGTTATAGGAATTCAAATGACTTTGCGTTATTTTCAACCTTTCTTGAATGACCTTCACTTTCTCCAAAGCTTGATGAACTCAATTTTGTCCTACGAACCTAGCTTCACAAACCTCAAACGATCCAATCGGAGATTACATCTTCTCCCATAAATAGCCTCAAAGGAGCCATTTGGATGCTAGTGATAAATGTTATTGTAACCAAACTCACTCATAGGTAAGTGATCATCCTAATTACCGTTTAAATCAATCACATATGCCCTCAGCATATCCTCTAAAGTTTGAATCATACGCTTTGTTTGACCATCAATCTGAGGATGAAGAGATGTAGTCTAGTTTACATTCGAACCCAAACATTTCTAGAAAGACTTTAAAAATTGTGTGTCAAATTGCGCACCTCTATATGGAATGATGGACACTGGAAGTTCATGAAGTCTGACTACCTCTTGAATATAAAACTTGGCATAATCGTCTGCACAAAAGGTAGTCTTTACCAGTCAAAAATGGGATGATTAAGTCATGCAATCTATGATCACCTAAATTAAATCATGTTCCACGTGATACCATGGTAAACAATTAATGAAATCTATATTGATCATTTCCCACTGCCATTCCTAAATATCTATGTTTTGAGCCATACCTTTGAGCCTCTGGTGTTCTATCTTTACTTGTTGGCAATTCGAGCATTTAATAACGAACTCTGCAATACACTTAATTATAGTACTCCAGTAATAGACGTCTCTCAAGTCAGGATACATCTTCGTGGAACAAAGATTGTTAGAGTATCTGGATCTATGAGATTCCTCCCATGATCCTCTCGTGGAGTTTGTACACCCTTGATACACACAATCGAATTTGATACCTTAACACACCATCTCCCCCTGTTCAAAGCCATTACTTTCTTCTTATGAAAATTTGCCTTAAATTCAAGCAAAAAGGGTCTTAGTCTTGTTTCTCTTTCACTTCGGGCACTAGCAATGATTCAGCCCCATTCATCACCACTACTCCTTCTTCATTGGAATCCATTAACGTACTCCCAATCGTGAAAGTCTATGAACATCTTTGGCTAACTCTTTATTGCCTTCTTCAACATGGAAAGTAATATCATAGACAACCTACTCAAGGCATCAACAACAATATTAGCCTCACATGGGTGATAGAAAATAGTCACATCATAATCCTTGAGTCACTCCAACCACCTCCTCTGTCTGAGATTAAGCTATTTTGATTTAACACATATTGAAGACTCTTGTGATCAGTGAATACATCAACATAAACACCATAGAGATAGTGACTACATCTTTTAAATGCAAATACTACAACAACCAACTCTAGATCATGGGTTGTGTAATTTCACTCGTAAATCTTAAGTTGTCGTGAGGACTAAGCTATAACTTTGCCATTTTGCATCAATAAAAAACCCAGTCCAACTCTGAACGCATCACAATACACAACAAAACTTTGTGTACCTTCCTGTATGGTTAATACTGGGGAGTAGTCAACCCATTTTCAATTCTTGAAAGTTTTTCTCACAAGCTTTAGAGCATTGAAACTTTGTTTTCTTATGAGTTAACCTTGTCAACAGAGATGAAATAGATGAAAACCCCTCTATAAACCTTCTATAATAATTAGCCAATCCTAAGAAACTTCTAATATCAATTGGAGATGTGGGTTTAGGCCAATTCTGCATTGCCTCAATCTTCTGAGTGCCAACTCGAATCCCATCACCAGAAACACTGTCACCTAAGAACGCCACTGACTAAAGCCAAAACTTACAATTGGAAACTTTAGCATATATGTATATATATATATGTATAACAGTTTGAAGAACTATACTCTACAATGACTAGCATGATCCTCCTCATTGCTCGAATATATTAGAATGTCATTAATGGAAACAATTACAAACATATCAAGATAAGGCTTAAACGCTTTGTTCATAAGGTTCATGAATTTTTTAGGAGAATTAGTCAAACCAAATGACATGCATAGAAACTCAAAATGACCATCGTGTGTCTTGAAAGCTATTTTTGGAATATCACATTCTCTTACTCTCAACTGCTATTAACTCTATCTTAGAGAATCAAGTGCCACACTGAATCTGATCAGATAGATCATCGATTCTTGGAAGTGGATACTCATTCTTTATATTAAACTTGTTCAATTGGCGGTAGTCAATACACATCCTAAGAGAATCATCTTTCTTCCTCACAGGTAAGAAGGAGCACCCTAAGGTGAGACACGTGGTCAAATGAATTCTTTATCAAGAAGGTCTTTCAACTGCTCTTTTAACTTTTTTAACTAAGTTAGAGACATCCTATATGAGAGAATAGAGATAGCTCGAGTATAAGGAATAATATTGATGATAAAGTCTATTTCTCTCTCAAGAGGGACTACGGGAACATGATTAGGAAAGACCTCTGGGAACTCACTCACAAAAAAACTGATTGAATAGGTGGTGTATCAACACTAGAGTCATCAACTTGGACTAATTGATAGATACACCCCTTGGAAACTAAATTTATGGCCTTAAGGTACGAACTAAAACAACCCTTAGGCACAATTGAACTAATGCTCCACTCAATAACTAGCTCGTTAGGAAACTAGAACTTAACTACTCGAAACTACAATCAATTGAGGCATAACAATCATGAAGTCAATCTATACCAAGAATATCAAAGTCCACCATATCTAACTCAACTAACTCAGCCATGGTGTCTTTGTGATTGAAAGAAAAGGTACAATCACTATAAACTATTCCATCTATAATAGACTCATCAACAGGTGTGGAAACGGTAAAGGGCTCAAGAAGTTGTTCAAGAATAATATCAAACCTCGTAGCAATATATGGAGTCACAAAAGATAGAATTTCATTTGGATTGTCACACTCGGAGAGCACACCCCAGATGCGATCCGCGTCGTCATCCTCTCAGAGGACTCAAACAAGCCTCTTAGCGTTCGTCATAACATGTCATCAATTAAAATTTGTGGAAAAATTAAAAACTTTTAATACTATGTGAAGTATACTTAGACTTCATACTTAAGATTCATAATAGCATACGATATTCTAAGAACTTATCTCACATGTATAAACCATCTAAAAAATATGAATACGAACTTAGCCAATAAATAGTCAATATGCCATATAGGCCTTAATACAAAAGAATCCAAAGAATATAATGGAAATACGAGTATTCTTAAAATCTACTGAAGTCTTCGTAAGCTAGAATATGAAAATATAGCATCCCTGAACATGAGGACCTACCAACACTTGGAGAAAGAGTTCCAAGCTTCTTCAATTGACCTTGTTAATATTCAACCGTCGGACCCTTCATTTTTAGTAATATAAAGTAATAGGATTAGTACGCCACATGTACTAAGTATGGGTATATGCACATAACATTTAGGGACATGCATGAAAAATGATCATTCATCATTTGTTTGGAAAGCATGCTAAGTCATACGAAAGTCTTCAATGCACATACCATAGAACATATACAAGTCAAGGATTCCATCAACATAAAACATGATTGTAATTAAAGAGATATTTTCATAGAGTCATGTTGACATTTCATATTCAATAGAGCATATAAACATAACCTACAAAACACTTACCAATGATCTCATCCCCAACCTACAAGTGCAATGGTCATGTGAAGCCCCATAACCCCACATAACCAAGCGGTTAAGATAAGAGACCATAAGTAAAGTTTTGCTTCATATAACTTGTAATGTAGTAGTTCATCTCATAGAAATATAACATGTTCATCAACATTGCCAACATCATATAAGGGTAACATAATATATCATCAGTATCATACTTTTCATGTTATCATATTAAATAAGAACAATCTCCTAGGATTTCTTTTAGAGTCAACTTGTACAATGTATAGGTAGAATACCATACCCCTACCTACACTAAGTAGACTCTTCAAGTCACCGTAGTCAACGTCCATTTACTTGTCTTTCATTTTACATGAGGGAATATACGCCTTAATCGACATGGACCATGTGAGCTAAACATGGAATCCTTATATAAACATGATCATGAGCTCTTTCGGATTAGATGAGAATTTCCTTTCACCATAACCCTTCGTATGTGAGATTAACATAACATAATCACCTTGTGTAAAGCATACAAGCAGAAATCATAAACTTACATTTTTGTATTCTTATCATGATCTCACATATAGCATGTTCATAGCCCAACATATATTAATTGCAATATCATGCATACTTCATTAACATATTATCATCATTCATAGGCTAACATAAACATCATAGAGTAATCACAACTTAAGAAGACTTACCTCTTGCTTCCAAGTACCTTATTCAAGAGCTTACGTTCAACTTACAACATTCATAACCATGACATAGTGAAATACTCAATAGCATAACCAAGAATAACTCTTCAAATCATATACAAGATAAATTCATAATGTAGGATAAGGAAAAAGGTCATTAAAGAGTTCATTCAAGTCTTAATTCCAATTCCAAAAGTTTACATGTTGTCAAGTAGTCGGTACAACCCATTTGAAACCACCAATTAGATAAGAACATGCTTCACACGAAATTCAAACATAACTAACCACATACTCATCATTCGTGTGAAATCGACCGTAGGAAACAATTATTTTTCATAGAAAATCATAAATCTAGAGTTAGGAAGGAAAATGCATAAGTACCCCCTCAACCTATGCCCGAAGTCCTAGAGACACACTTATACTATACTAAGGTCATATTACCCTCTGAACTTATTTTATAAGTAATTTTCTACCCCTTTTCGGCCTACGTGACACTAATCTGAAAAAAAAGTCAACCAGTGTTGGACCCACAAGATAGTGCCATGTAGGCCAAAAGGGGTAGAAAATTATTAATAAAATAAGTTCAGGGGGGTAATAGGACCTTAGTATAGCATAAGTGTGTCTCTGAGATTTCGGGCATAGGTTGAGGGGGTACTTGAAGCATTATCCCGAGTTAGGAAGAAAATCCATTTTGTAGAGTAAAAACCCTAGAATTGAATTTCTTGAAAACTTATCTTTGAGACGATCTCTTGGGAAAAGGAATCCCAAGAGTAAAAGACCCATACCTTATTGACGAACATTCCACGAAAATTTAATGGAAATCTTGAAGTCTTTATCTTTTTCCTTAAGCTTTTCTTGTTCTCAATGGTGTTTAATAAAGAGAGCGTTTTTTTGAGAGATGAGAGAATTTTCGGTCGAATCTGATTTGGATGTGTAAAAAGTGGTCTAAAACTGACCTATAATCCATATATAGTCGTACTATGAATTACCCAAAATACCCTCTACTTAAATGGGTCCTTTTATGAAGTTAAATTTCCAAAAATACGACTTTAATGATTCTGGGAAGTGCCTGCACGTCGTGGAGCCAAATCCCATCATTTTTCTGAATTTTGAGTTTAGATAGTGAGGTGCGTGTCATCCTCGCGTACTTGAGGCTTCCCCTCACATCTTGAGGCAGTACACCTCGTGAGGAACTCGCATCGCGTACTTGTTCCTCCAATTCTGCCTGTTCGCAAACTGCCAGGCAGCCTGCTCACCCATGTTTGGGTCCTCCCCAAGGACCCTTCGGGTGGTCCTTGGGGTGTCGTTACCGGACGTTTGGACCTTTGTACTACATACTACCTATCTAAGATCTCTTTACAAGTTTTGGACTTCATTTGAATCTTCAAAACTTCACCAAACATAGGAACGTCGACTAGTTCAGATTAGCTAGATTCCGGACGTCAAGGTTTTCTTTGTCATTTTGTATATAACCTTTTCCAAATGAACTTACTACATTAATATAGGTCTGGAAACATCATTTTTAACATTATTTAATAGATTAAGCTCTAGTTTAAGTCATGACATTTCTGGAGTGTTACATTATCCCCCCTTAGGAACGTTCGTCCCCAAATGACACTAAAATCTTTTGGAGGGTAGAAAAAGACTCAATACTAGAAGCCCAACCAACAACATCATAAAATCATAATGAGTCACAACTCATAGGATGACTTCACAAATCCTTTCAACAAATACCATAACATTACATATAGCACTCAATTCATGATGTACACATAAGAGAGCTTAACAATTCATAACACATAATGAGGAATTTCCTTCTCAACATCAATATGAGCTCAAAATACATCAAGAGTTACCATGTTATAATTCTTGTCAAGACGACAAGACAACAGCAAAATCTCAAGAAGACAACATGCATACATATTTCATATAAGTGCAATTATAAAGTCTGAAATTATTTCTCTTAACTCAAATTGGTATAACTTTTACCAAACATGCACTTATTTAGGAAAACAAGTCAATTTCATAATTATTCATTAATTTATTTACTAAGAGGAATGTCTGACCTCAAGGAGTAAAAAGATGAGAGTAGCGGGACTTCATGTCGGCTTCAGCCTCCCACGTTGCACCCTCGACAAGGTGGTTCCTCCATAACACCTTACAGAGGCAACCTCCTTGTTTCTCAAATTCTTGACTTGACCATCTAGGATCTCTACCGGAACCTCTTCGTAGGAGAGGTTTTCATCCACACCTAAACCTTCAATAGGAAGAATAGACACTGGGTCGCCTATGCACTTCTTGAGCATAGAAACATGAAAAACCTGATGAACCGAAGCTAGTTCACTAGGTCATTTCAACTCATAGGCAACCTTTCCAATTTTTTGTAAAAATTCATAAGGACCAACATACTAGGGACTTAACTTCCCCTTTCTACCGAATATCATCACCACTTTCATAGGTGAAATCTTCAAAAAAACATGATCACTTATTTCAAACTGAAGGTATCTCCTTCTATTGTCGGCATAAGACTTTTGCTGATACACTGTCTTCAATCTATCTCTTATGATTCGAAATTTTTCTATAGCCTCATAAATAATCTCTAGACCAATAATGAGGACTCACCAACCTCAAACCATCCAACTAGAGATGTACACCTTCTACCATAAAGAGATTCAAAAGGTTCCATGGAGATGTTGAAATGATAGCTATTGTTGTAAGAGAACTCAATCAAAGGTAGATGATCATCCCAACTTCTTTTGAAGTCAATAACACAGGCTCTTAACATGTCTTCAAGGTTCTAAATGGTACGTTCCACTTGACCATCCGTCTGAGGTTAAAATTGGGTGCTAAGTTTCACTTGAGTACCTAAACCCTTTTGAAAAGCCTTTCAAAAATGATAAGTGAATTGGGTGCCTCTGTCCGAAATGATGGATAAAGGAATCCCATGAAGACTCACTATCTCATTAATGTAGATTCTTGCATAATCTTCGGCAGTATATGTAGACTAAACAGGAATAAAATGGGCAGATTTGGTCAACCTATCCACAATAACCCATATAGAATTATTTTGCCTCCAGGTTTGAGGCAACCCAACAACAAAGTCTATATTGATGGCTTCCTATTCCAAGTAGGAACATCTATGATTTGGGTTAAACCACCTGGTTTAAGATGTTCAGCGACACTTAGCAACAAACTTTGCTATGTATCTTTTTAAACCATCCCACCAATAGAACTCTCTAAGGTCATGATACATTTTGGTGGCACCCGGATATATAGAATAACATGAACCATGGGCTTCTTCTAGAACTCAATTTCTCAAATCCTCAACATTGGGTACACACAATCTTCCTTGGTACCTAAGAACACCATCCCACCCTTGGGAGAATGACTCATTGAGCTTTCCAAGTACCGATTCCTTCAACTCCATCAATAGAAGATCAAGATGCTGCTTAGATTTCACCTCCACCACTAATGATGAGTCGGAGTTATGATGGACCATAAACCACCATTTGGAGAATCTTCTAACCGCACACCTAAACGAGCCAACCTATGAACATCTTTCACAAGTTCTTTCTTCTCTTCTTCCACATGAGACACACTACCCAAAGTCATACGACTCAAAGAATCCGCAACCACATTGGCCTTGCCAGGGTGGTAAAGGACACTCATGTCGTAATCTTTTAACAATTCTAACCATCTTCTCTGTCGGAGATTTAACTACTTTTGTGTAAACAAATATTGAAGACTTTTATGGTCAGTAAACACATCAACAATGCACACTATATAAATAATGTCTCCATAATTTCAAGGGAAAAACTACAGCAACTAACTCAAGGTCATGAGTTGGATAATTCTTCTCATGAATTTTGATTTGCCTAGAAGCATAAGATATCTATCACCATACCATGCTGCATGAGGACACATCCCAAGCCCACTCGGGAAGCATCATAATACACTACAAAGCCTTTATTGCCCTCCGGTAAGGTCAACACTGGAGCTGAGGTAAGCTTATCTTTCAATTTTTGAAAACCTTTTTCACAAGCTTCTGATCACTCAAACTTCACCTTTTTTAGGTCAAAGCTGTCAACGGAGAAGCAATGGACGAAAATCCATCAATAAACCTTCTATAGTACCCGGCTAGACCCAAGAAAATTCTTATGTCTGTGGGAGTCAAAGGTCTAGGCCAATTTTTGACCGCATCCGTCTTCTTCGGATCAATCTCTACACTATCACCAAAAATAATATGGCCAAGAAAAGCAACTGACCTGAACCAAAATTCACACTTACTAAATTTGGCATAGAACTGGTGTTCTTTGAGGACTTGCAAGTCTAACCTCAAGTGATTCTCATGCTCATTTTCATTCTTGGAGTATATCAAAATATCATCAATGAACACAATCACAAATGAGTCGAGGTAATCTTGGAAAACTCTATTCATTAGGTTCATAAATGCCGCCGGGGCATTTGTTAATCCAAAAGACATAACTAGAAACTCATAGTGACCATATCTAGTTCGAAAAGCTGTTTTGGGAACATTTTCACCTCTCACCCTAAGTTAATGATATATCGACCTTAAGTCAATCTTGGAAAAGTATCTAGCACCTTGAGGTTGATCAAATAGATCATCAATCCGAGGGAAAGGATACTTGTTCTTTATGGTGACCTTATTAAGTTGCCGATAATCAATGCACATTCTAAGAGACCCATCCTTCTTCTTAACAAACAAGACAAGAGCACCCCATGGAGAAATACTAGATTGAATAAAACCCTTGTCTAGTAAATCTTTTAGTTGGAGCTTTAACTCTTTCAATTCAATCAGATCCATCCTATCTGGAGGAATTGAAATGGGATTCATTTCTGGTAATAAATCAATGCCAAAGTCAATTTCCCATTTGGGAGGAACTCCTGGAAGGTCATTAGGAAATATTTCCATGAATTCTCTCACTACAGGGAGTTACTGAATAGAAGGAGTTTCACATTCTAGATCTTTAACCCTCACCACATGATATAGACAAACCTTGGCTATTAAACAAGAAATTATTTGACCCCTTGGCATATAATTTCCCCCCTTCCACTCTAAAATAGGTTTATTAGGGAATTGAAACTTCACTACCCTTGTTCTACAATCTATGGGAGCAAAGCATACATGAAACTAATACATACCCAATATGATATCAAAATCAAACACGTCATGTTCTACCAAATCCATAAGAGTAACTCTATTAGGCAGCATTATAGCACATTTCCTATAGACTCTTTTTGCAACAATAGAGTCACCCATTGGGGTACAAACAAAAAGGGTTCACTCAAAATATCGGAAAATACATCAAACTTCCTAGATACCAAAGGTGTAACAAAATAAAGAGTATCACCTGGATCAAGCAATGCAAAAACATTAACATAGAAAACTTGTAACATACCCGTCACAACGTCGGGAGAGTTCTCTTTTTCACCCCTAGCCCTGAGTGCATAGAAATGGTTCCTTTTTGGAGCTTCAGAACTAGGACCACTTGGTTGAGCTTGGCCATTCCCCTTGCCTTGGCTTCTCACATTAGGACAGTCTTTCACCATATGGCCACCATTGCCACTACCATAGCAACTATTAGTCCCAACAAGACATTCACCCGCATATTTCTTACCACACTTACCACAAGTTGGTCTCTCTTTTGGTGGATAAACATTTCTCCCCTTTTGAGGTTAGGATTAGAACCTCTATCATTGGGATTCTTGGAGAAATTAGAAGGAACCTGATTTGAAAACCTCTTCTTGGACTTAGGCTTGTCTTGAACATCAAGCCTATTATTAGAGGAACTACTTTCAAAAGACCTTGCCTTCATAGATTTCCTATTATTCTTCCTTAGATAACTATCCTAGACCTTTTGAGCATGAACCATCAACCTACAAAGATCCACATTGTCATGAAGTATTGATGCACGACATTCTTCTTCAAGCTCTTTGGACACGTCCGTTAGAAAATGGCTCATTTAATCCCTATCATTAGAAACCAACGAAAAAGCATATTTGGACAACTTAATGAATTTCAAGGAATATTCCTTAACACTCATACCTCCTTGAGAAAGGTTGATGAACTCCTCTACCTTAGCTTCTCTTTGCTCCCTTGCGAAGAATATGTCAAGAAAGGCCTTTTTGAAGGTCTACCAAGTCACGGGACCACCTCCTAAAGCCCTATTATCCCTCCACTGATTGTACCATGTCTGAGCCAAGTCCTTGAGTTGATAAGCAGGAAGCTCAGCCTTCTCAGTAGTACTCACCCCCATGGCAATCAAAATCTTATAAACCTCATCAAGGAAGTCTTGGGGGTATTCATCAACCTTAGACCCAAAAAACATATGAGGATTCATCCTCGTAAAATCCCTGAAACGACTTGCTTTAGTGCTAGCATATTGGTTCTCTTGAGGAACAACCTCCATGTTAGCTTGTGTCGTAATGGCCTGAGCTTGGGTGGTGATAGCTTGGTCCACTTGAAGCAGGTCTCCCTCACCTTATCATTATTCATTGCCAGAGGATTGACCGGCACTTGTTTGTTTGCAGCAACTTTCACTTGAGGAGCATTTCGATTGCCTTGGGGAGTAGCTCGCGCATTCGGAATCTCATATCCTACTCTCATTGCGGCTGTCCTTCTTGTGTTCATCGTCTAAAATCACAAGAAAGGAATTAGATTCTAAAAGACACATAGTGTCAAAACTCTAAGGACCCGTTTGGTAGGCGGTATTAGGTAGAATAATCCATGGATTAAAATTTAATCCAAATAATACATTGTTTGGTTACTTCATTTTATTTAATCCATGGATTGCTTATCCATCAGATGTGGTATTATCGTATCCCTTAGAAATGGAGGGATAACTAATCCAAGGTTTGTTAAACCTTTCATAAGATCCCTAAATGACTAAACTAACCCTTTATTCTTTTTTTTTTTAAATTTCTTTTGTAATTTAATTTCCTTTTTATTTATATTAGAGTGGTTATAAATGTTCTTTTTTGATTCTCCAAATTCATTTGGTGTAATTTAATGATTTTACTAATATTTTTTCTCCATATTTTCTTTATTTTTTATATATTCAAGATAATTTGTCAATTACCCACTTGAACTATTGTTTTAAAAATAAAAATAAAAATAAGCTTTAGGTATTAACAGTTTAAGTAGTCTTAAATCTCTGTTAAGTTTAAGATATATACTTAACCCACAAAAACTTAGAAATACATTGTGCCACCACTGATCTTCTTAGTGGTACATCATACCTTAAAATTAATAACAATTTTATATATATGTATTTGATTTAACTAATTAAATGGAATAAATAATTCTTTAAAAAAATTATGCGGTCCGCTGGTTATCTACCTTGACCCAATTACATGAAACAAAACACTCATAATAACACAAGGGTATAATAGGAATTTTTTTTGTAGAATTATAAATTAAACACAAAATTAAGTGGAAAGTAGTGAATCAAAAACTTGACAAAAAATAATACTTGCACTATTAATCCACGCATTACTAATCCATGCACTATCAATGTTTGTACCAACTGACCCCTAAAGGTACGACATAGGATTATCAAGAAAAGAGAAGTTTCCTAGTCATTACATAGACTCTCATCCATAATTGTGGAGCACTTCACAACCATGAATAAGATACTATGTAATGTGGTTTAGTGAGACATTGATCCTAAGGATATTTAACGTCATACTATGATACTAAGCTTGTCACACCCGGAGAGAACACCCCAGATGCGATCGGCGTCGCCGTCCTCTCAGATGACTCAAACAATCCTCTTAGCGTTCGTCATAACATGTCATTAGTTAAAATTTGTGGAAAAATTTAAAAACTTTTAATACTATGTGAAGTATACTTAGTCTTCATACTTAAGATTCATAATAGCATACGATATTCTAAGAACTTGTCTCACATGTATAAAACCATCTAAAGAATATGAATCTGAACTTAGCCGATTAATAGTCAATATGCCATATAGGCCTTAATACAAAAGAACCCAAAGATCATAATGGAAATACGAGTATTCTTAAAACTACTAAAGTCTTCATAAGCTAGAATATGATAATATAGCATCCCCGAACATGAGGACCTACCAACACTTGGAGAAAGAGTTCCAAGCTTCTTCAATCGACCTTCTTAATCTTCAACGGCCGGACCCTACATTTGTAGTAATATAAAGTAATGAGGTTAGTACGCCACATGTACTAAGTATGGATATATGCACATAACATATAAGGACATGCATGAAAAATGATCAGTTATCATTTCTTTGGAAAGCAGGTAAGTCATATGAAAGTTCTCAATGCACATACCATAGAATATATACAAGTCAAGGATTCCATCAACATAAAGCATGATCGTAATTAAAGACATTATTATAGAGTCATGTTAGCGTTTCATATTCAATAGAACATATAAACATAACATACAAAACTCTTACCCATTATCCCATCCCAAACCTACAATTGCAATGGTCATGTGAAGCCCCATAACCCCACATAACAAAGTAGATAAGATAGGAGACCATAAGTAAAACTTTGCTTCATATAACTTGTAACATAGTAGTCATCATCTCATATAACCATATAACATGTTCATCAACATTGACAACATCATATAAGGGTAACATCATATATCATAAGTATCATACCTTTCATGTTATCATATTACATATGAACAATCTCCTTAGACTTCCCTTAGAGTCAACTTGTGCAATGTCTAGGTAGAGTCTCATACCCCTACCTATACTAAGTAAACTCTTCAAGTCACCCTAGTCAACGTCCATTTACTTGTCTTGCATTTTACATGAGGGAACATATGCCTTAACTGACATAGACCATGTGAGATAAACATGGAATCCGGTGTCATAAAGCCCACACCGAAAAAAGGTGGTCTACCAGCTAAAGTACAACCAAACATGACATATCTTTCTAGGTGGATCCACTAGCTAGTATCCTAAGGTGGCAACATATTTAATAAACTAGGAGATGTATTAGAGAATCATAGCTCCACATTACATGGAAGCCTCTGTCTCATGAGAGTCATTGTGAGCCTACCTTCCAACTAGGGAAGGGACACCTCTCATATCTAGTTCATCAGTGCTTAGTTTAAGTCCCTTTAATAACCTTTAAGTTGTCTTTTATCATAAACTTATCATAGGTCATAGGAGGTTAACTCCTTGTATAAACAAGATCATGAGCTCTTTAGGATTAGATGAGAATTTCCTTTCACCATAACCCTTCGTATGTGAGATTAACATAACATAATCACCTTCTGTAAAGCACAGAAGTGGATTGCATTTTTGTGTTCTTATCATAATCTCAAATTCAGCATGTTCATAGCCCAACATATATTCATAACAACATCATGCATACTTCATTAGCATATTATCATCATTCATAGGCTAACATAAACATCATAAAGTAACCACAACTATAGAAGACTTACCTCTTGCTTCCAAGTACCTAATTCAAGAGCTTACATTAAACTTACAACATTCATAACCATGACATAGTGAAATACTCAATAGCATAACCAAGAACAAATATTCAAATCATATACAATATAAGTTCATAATATAGGATAAGGGAAGGGTCATTAAAGAGTTCATTCAAGTCTTAATTCCAATCCCAACGTTTAGATGTTGTCAAGCAGTAGGTACAACTCATTAAAAACCACCAATTAGATAAGAACATGCTTCACATAAAATTCAAACATAACAAACCACATACTCATCAATTCATGTGAAATCGACCATAGAAAATGATTATTTTTCATCCAAAAATCATAAATCTAGAGTTAAGAAGAAAATCCGTTTTGTAGAGTAAAAATCCTAGAATTGCATTCTTGAAAACTTATCTTTGAAAAGACCTCTTGGGGAAAGGAATCCCAAGAGTGAAAAACCCATACCTTATTGAAGAATATTCCACAAATTGAATGGAAATCTTGATGTCTTTGTCTTCTTTCTTAAGCTTTCTTGTTCTTCAATGGAGTTTGAAAAAGAGAGTGTTTCTTGAGAGATGAGAGAATTTTCGTTTGGATATTATTTGGACGTGTAAAAAGTGGTCTAAAACTGACCTATAATCCATATATAGTCATCCTATGAATTATCCAAATTACCCTCCACTTAGATGGGTATTTTTATGAAGTTAAATTACCAAAATACGACTTTAATAATTAAGGAAAGTAGTTATGCGTTGTTGGGCCAAATCTCGTCATTTTTCTGAATTTTGGGTTGAGGGAGTAAGGTGCGTGTCAGCCTCGCATCACGAGGCTTCCCCTCACATCTTGAGGCAGTACACCTCGTGAGAAACGCGCGTCGCACACTTGTTCCTCCAATTCTGCCTGTTCGTTGACTACCAGAGAGCCTGCTCACCCATGTTTGAGTCCTCTCTAAGGACCCTTCGGTGGTCCTTGGGGTGTCTTTACCAGACGTTTAGACCCTTTATACTACATTCTACCTAGACAAGGTCTCTTTACAAGTTTGGGACTTCATTTTACACTTCTAAAACTTCACCTAACATAGAGACGTCAACTAGTTCGAATTAGCTAGTTTCCGGACGTCAAGGTCTTTCTTTGTCTTTTTGGCTCTAACCTATTCAAAATGAACTTATTACACTAATACAGGTCTGGAAGTATCATTTTAAACATTATTTGATAGATTAAGCTCTAGTCGAAGTAACGACATTTCCGGAGTTTTACTTGGATCTAGCAATGCATGTACATCAAGAGTAAATACTTTGATCATGCCACTGATAACATAAGGTGAATCCTCTTTCCCTTGGCGACTGGTAATAGCATTAAAACTGTTTTCTCCTCTTCCTGTTCCTAAAGTAGCTCATCTAGGTGCAACTTTGTTCATCTGAACCGCTGAAGAAGATTGGGCATCGTGGCCCCCTTTACAACTATCGTGCTTGTTGTAGGTAACTCTCTCATGAAGTGACCTGTCTGACCACACTTGAAACAATCATTAGAGCCATGACGACACACTCTTAGCACATGCAGAAGTCCAATTACCTCCTTATGTAACACTACCTTGAGATTGTGCAGTTCTTGCTCTTAAGTTATGAGAATTGTGATTCTTGAACTTACCACTGTAGGTGCCATAGCGGATGATGGAACAAGTCCATTTGGAGTTCTTAAAAAGATTATTAGTTCACATTGCTCTTTTGTTGCCAGACTCATTACATGTTGTCTTGGACTTCTTTTGCTAGAAATTATCTACCTCTAAGCTTATCCTCCTTAATATTTCACACATGGATCATAAGCCTTTATATGTCCATGTCTCCTATCTGCATAACTAACTTGCCCTCTTTACCTGACAAGCGAGACAACCGTGATATAAATAGACTCATCTTGCTTCTCATGTCAGCAACCATCTCTGGAGCACAGTAGGTTAGTTAAGTGAACTTGAGTTTATACTTATTCACACTCATGGATACCTGCTTCAAGTTAAGGTATTCTATTACATTTGTGTAACGACCCTAAAAATGAACTAGTGAAACTAGAGCCTAACTAGTGAGCTTCTGAGTTTATCTTTAGGCTTGAGGGTGTTTCATATTATGTTGATCTATGGTTGAGGTATTTAGGGGTTATACATCAAGGTATGACACCCTAAGGACCACCCTAAGTGTCTTTGATGAGGACCCTAAGTCTAAACCCCAAGACCCCAAGGAAACTATTTGACCGCCCAAAATGGGGTGACCTACGGTAGGGGTCCACGCCCCGTGGATGGCCTACGTAGGTCAGGGCCCCAATGGACAACCTATAATCCATATGAGAGATGACCAGGACAAGGCATCAACCCATCCACGGTCTGTGGATGAAAAGCCGTTGTTTGCACCCTGTTTGCTGTCACGGTCTTGGCCAAGCTGGGGGTGAATTTACCAATTCACCCCAAGTGCTAATAAGATCAAGTACAATTATTCTTAGTTATTTTTTTAAGAGTATTATAGGTATTAAACTCTATTTTTCATGTCATTATTGTCATAACCCCTAAGTGAGAAACCTTTCTTTTCCAAAAGCTCACTCTCAAGGAACCTCCATTGGAGGTGAAGTTTTCAAGTTCTCGAGGTCAATTCTTCAAGTTCCCGAGTAAATTTTGTGGGATTATTCAAGTAAAAGATATGGTGATCCTTCATCTATGAATAACTTTAATCCCTAGAGCCAATTTCAAAAGTTTCCAAGTTCAAGAAAAACACCAAGTTTTACTCAATCTCATGGGTTGTTTCATTAAACGATTTCAAAGTGTTTTTAATGGAATTGTGTGATTAAACTATTTGATTGATTATTTATTATGAAAATCTATGAACCCATGACTTCTCTCAATTCCTCAATTATGCCTTATGAAGTGGGTTATTAATCATGAACGCATATTGATGAAATATGCCTAAATTGACTTAGATTATTGAATCATATTATCAACTATTCTTAATTATGGTTAATTATTGATGTATTTATGTGTTGGTGACTTGAGAGTTATGGCCTTGAAGGCAAGTATGATCACTTTCTTGTTGGATTAGAATTGTGAATTTGATGTTGATCCACTTGAAAGGAGAAGGTGTTTACTTGATTCAAATGTGATGGTATTGAATTGAAGATTATCTTTCTTGTATATCTATATGCATGTGGGATCTATGTATGATCATAAAGTGAAGTATAGGTGTGATCTCTATGAACGTAGTATGATTATTACCTAGGATTTGATAGTAGTATGATTGAAGTATTATTCTTAAATTAGTACTCATAAAGGATAATGGGATGTGAAGCATGTGTGTGATATAAATGAATAAGTCATGATCATGTTTAAAAGATAATGGTGTTAGGATTGAATGTTATCTCTCTATTAACACTTGTGGATGATGGTGATTATGTGAAAGGCTACTCTCATATCCACACACACATGAATGATGAATGAAGTTTAATGATAATTTTAATGAATGTTGAGTCTACTAAAAGTTATTCTCAATTGTACTCTAATAAATTAAAGGACATGTTATGAAAGGACTTCCTCACAATAATGGGATTCTTAGGTGAAAGACTATTCTCATCTTAGAATATATGACCTTTCCAATGAATTAATGTTGGGTTGGTGGATGCTCATACATTAGTAGAGGCGAGGTATCTAGTATAAATATCTTATCCCATAATGAACGAGTGTCAAATAGTTTGTGGTGAATAATTTTAATCACCGAGTGGATAGTGATATGAGATGGTAGCTCTCACGTTAGTTAAGGCGGGGTTTCTAGTAGAAATATCTTGAGATCGATTCCCTCACGCGAGTTGAAGTAGGGTATAGTGTAGAAATATACCTATCTCATAAATATGTGCCACATAGATCTAGCTAGTGGATCCACTTAAGGCTAAACAATCTATGGTCCAAACTTGGCAAGTAGGAATCCCTTTATCTGGTCAAGGTGACATCGGGATTCCATGTCAAGATCATATTGTCTATGTCGGTTAAGTCTTAGCCCCCAAAATAAATGTTAATTAACTATGGATTCTTAAGGATGTACTACTTAGTGTGGGAGGTGGAATGAGACGCCATCTATGGATTACATAAGTAGGCATTTGAGAGAGGTCATGGTGTGTTTCCTTATACTATTTATGAAATGAATGGGCTCTTGTGATGATGTATTAATGAGGAATGTTGATCTAATGTCTAATTCATGGAATTCCTCTAATGAAATTATTGAATAATGTTAACTCTAAATGTTTATAGGCTTAAATGTAGAGATGCATGCTATACTTGGTGGTATTATGAGTTACTACCTTGTTATGAATTATTGTATTTGAATGTTCCTTAGGTAGGGTGACTTCAAAGGAGTACTTAGTGTGATTAGTAGTATGGGATTCTACTTTCACATTGCACAAGTATGACTTAGAGTTGTCTTAGATGTTGGTTCTATTATGATAATGTGAGCATGTAGTTTTTATATCTCTTATATGCTTATAGTGAAAAATGTGGGAAGGTTGAATGGTAACTTCAGCTTTGGTTACTTTAAGGAGGTACCTTGATGTGGATGGTGGTATGGGACGTGATATACCGTGGTTTCACGGTATAATTAATACTTTTTCCTTAAGTTTAGTGTGTCCGAAAGCCTTTTTGTGCTAATTTTGATATAAGTTTCTCTTTGTTTTGCAGGAAATCTGTCCAAGGCTGAATGCGGAGATTTTGAGCGAAAAAATGCAGAAGAGACCACCTACTGAGTTTATAACGGTTCGTCGTGCTTGTGACGGTCCGTAGGTGGCAACGTAGTGCAGCTGCTGAAGGAAGATGGGGAAGTCTGACCAAGTGTGAGATTACGAAGCTTGTGACGGTCCGTCATGGCTATGAAGGTCCGTCCTACAGGATCGTCGTGAAGTTCAGAGAAGTGATCCCAGTACCCAAATTCAGAGAGTTGAAGTATTTTGGNCCCAAATTCCGAGAGTTGAAGTATTTTGGAACTAAGACCCTCGACGGACCGTTGTGCTTATGACGGTCCGTCATACCGGCCGTCGAGGGGAATGAAGAAAGCAGCAGAAGAATTGCACCAAGTATGGGACGACGGAGTTCACGACGGTCCGTTGTGACCGCGATGGTCCGTCGCGAGGTCCGTCGACCCTGCCGCGTTTTGGCAGATTTCCAGCAATTAGAATTCTTGT
>NC_028644.1:9658503-9658885 GCF_001406875.1 Solanum pennellii | reverse complement strand
CCAAGGATTTAGAAATACATAACTTATCACTTTGCATGCAAGATACTAGGAAAGAATTGTTATAGTTAGATTTATCGAGTTATGAACCTGTGGGGAAACACGTAAACCCTAGTTACTTTGATTAACTGATTACAACCCAACTTTCAAACCCATTAAGTGTCTCTTTTAATTTCGCTAGTTATTTTTACTCATTAGGAAATACAAACCCCCCTTTTTATGTTTTTACTTTCCAAGGAAGTCATCAACCGAACAATAGTAATAACAAGTTGAAGTTAAGTCTAGACTATTTTCCTCGTGGGAACGATCCCAACCTCACTAGTTGGGTTATTTACTTGACGCGACCGCTTTACTTCTTATTTGAGAAGTAAGTTTGAGCGTATCA
>NC_028644.1:9647818-9653978 GCF_001406875.1 Solanum pennellii | reverse complement strand
ATTTTCTAGATGCCGGACCAAGGATTTAGAAATACATAACTTATCTCTTTGCATGCAAGATACTAGGAAAGAATTGTTATAGTTAGATTTATCCAGTTATGAACCTGTGGGGAAACACGTAAACCCTAGTTACTTTGATTAACTGATTAAAACCCAACTTTCAAACCCATTAAGTGTCTCTTTTAATTTCGCTAGTTATTTTTACTCATTAGGAAATACAAACCCCCCTTTTTATATTTTTACTTTCCAAGGAAGTCATCAATCGAACACTAGTAATAACAGGTTGAAGTTAAGTCTAGACTATTTTCCTCGTGGGAACGATCCCAACCTCACTAGTTGGGTTATTTACTTGACGCGACCGCTTTACTTCTTATTTGAGAAGTAAGTTTGAGCGTATCAGGACGCTACCCATACATTTCACAAGGTATAGCTTGAGGGTTACTTGGGGTGGAGGCTCAAGGTGAAGGTAAAGGATTATATACGTATGATTGTGTTCAAATGAAAAAATGTGACTTGTATGTTGATTGTGACTTATATTATACCTCTCCTATCCGATGTTCATAAAGTTCTATAAAAATGGCATAAATGTGTGACTTTTAACAAAATGTCCCTTTCAAAGCATGTTTTTGCATGGTTATCACACTTAGTACAATTTTTGTTCTAAGAACAAATATTTTATTATGTATTTACTATAACTGTAGGTTCCGGCAAGTGATTGGTTCTAGATAGGACTGAAGTGCTTGGATAAAGTTTCCTCCAAGACTTGGTATGTCATCATAGATCGAGGACAAGGACTTCTATTATTTCTAGTTCTTTCATGTTCTAAGACTATTGTGAAGAATTTGATTGTGAAGGGTCGCATCCCTATTATATTTTTAGATTGTGTCTAAGATGGTCATTTGAGATATAGACTTCCACTTGCATTTTGAAGTGTTTTGAATAGTATGGTTTTGAAGAAAATGTTTTAATTTGGTACTATTTCTATTATATATGTGACGAATGAATTCTATGAGACTTGTATAACACCCCTTTGGGGTCGAATATGCCATGTCACATCTAGGGGGTGCTCTCGGGGTGTGACACTTTTCCTCCCTTAGCTCACGGGGAAAGAAATGCCCTAAAAAGGCCCTTTCAAACATAGCCCAACTCATAATTAGTTCCTCTTCATCTCTACTTTTCTTCGATCCTAGCAATAACCTTTAATTGTTATGAAACTAGTTCCACGTGTTTAGAATCTGCAAGATGCATTACATCAAATAGTTTCTGCAACTCTTCCTCAAAGTTTTCTGAATCCTCAGTGACACTTGAATCGGTAAAGTCCGTAGGTTTTATCCTCAAGAACTCACATATTCTAGATATATTAGTCACATCCTTTTGAACCCCTCTCTGTTGCCCAGCTTGGCTGGTCACAACTTGACTAAATATTAGGATAGAATCGCTAAACTCAAGATTAGTGTTTTCTCTTTGGGATTGCACTTCTGGTGTTTTGGGGGGCCCTTGATCCTGAGGATCAACATTTGTCCTAGTACGATGACCTTTTACAACTCTTCATGGAGGCATGATCTGAAAGATATGCGCAAGCACAAATTAGAGAGAAAATTTATAGAGTTGAACTCTATCGCACGAAAAAAGTAAGAAAGAAGTGAGATAGTTCCTAAATGTGGCAGCCTTTTAATTATAGATCTTGCTTCACAATGATAACTACGACTCTATAGAAATGACTTTATAGACACCCTAGGACTCTTGAACTTTGTACTAAAATACCAACTTTTTCACACCCCGAGCCTACACCATGGACGTGTCCTCCACTAGAGTACCATTCCTCACCCCAAGCAAACTCTTATCCTGGCTCAAATATCACCGAAAGACTTACTCAACATAGATAAACTCAAACTAAAGTTTTAACTCAAATGTCTCAAATACTTAACTTAGAACATCTAAAAATATTCAATTGGCCACAAGGGCAACAAAAGTCTAGAACATTAACAATATAAATGAAATAGACTTTTCAATTACTACTGCCTATGAAGCCTCTAATACTATTAGGGATGTCGGGACAAGACCCCATCCTAACAAAACTAAATTATAGAAGTAAATGAGGGATCCTTAGGAAGAAATGAGGTCCACGAAACAACTCTGGACTACAAGTGGTATCAATGAAAATGACGGTTGTACGAGCATGTAAGGGGAACAGTGAATATAACATAAAATTCTGAACTTGGAAAGAAGCAAACATACTCACAACAACTCTATTCAACTCACTATATATAGAAATAACAATAAAGATGTAATTTATGTAAAACATTTAAAATATCAAATAACAACTCGCTGTATTTATAAATACAGTAATAACTCATTTTCTATGTAAAGATACAAAATAACTCAAATTGGGACTCTAACCGACAACAACCATCACTATGAGCTATGTGTTGATACATTATCTCATCCATGCTTCCAGAATTGTCTCATACATTGCCGGAGTATAATACATTCACAACTAAGTGGTTCCTCTAAGCTATGCTTGAAAATAAATAAGGAATCATCTAAAAGTATGACCCTTTCTACCCACATTGTCTACATAGTTGATGAGGACTTTGAGTAGTATACGATCGGTGCTCAATACTACTCTCAATAATACAACTCAGCTCATATATTTAAAAACATTTCTTCATCCTCAAATTTTAAGATTATTACTCAAAAGATTTCTCTTAAAATAGATAGTACTCAAAACTTCTCACGAACTCATTTGGAAATCGATGTTTGCTCTTATTTTAAATGTAAAAAAATTACTCTTGGGGATACTTAGTACCCATAAATTCATTTCGAAAACTGAAACTCAACTCCCCTCATCCTCATACTCAATAACTCATCTTAAAAAAAGTTTTAAAAGATTGTAAAACACTTCTCTAAATGACTCGAAACAACTCTCAAAACTTTACTCTTAACTGTACCTTGAATATGAATTATAAATTCAAGGGTTATGATTCATGTTATGAAGGATATCTCGATGTTTTTATGTATTTTATAGTAGTTAGAATCAAAAAGGAGTAAATGTGCATTTTAAAAGAACAAAGACTGAGCAGACAACTGAAAATGAGTATGGACAGGCGAACCTGGCGGACTGCTGGCGCGGGGCGCCAATCCTTGAACTTCAAAGACTCAATCTTGGCGCACTGCTAGATTGCCATGCAAGACATTCTGGTGCATCTACCCCTTGCCTTTCCAACCTTTCTCAGGATAAAAACGATGAATTTTTCTTCTCATTTTCTAACCCTATTTTGACTAGAATTGATTATTTTCCTCAAACTTCCCTTAGATTATTTAGCCAATACAAATACACGAGATTCTACATATTTTACATAAGAATAACCCTCGAAGATCGAAATCCTCACCTCGAGAATTAATCAAACTCTATAAGCAAAGCATGAAGAGCAAAACGACAATAAAATCCATAAAGAATTCAAATCATTCAACCTCATGAACAAAATTACCTATTGAATTTACATGATTGGCGTGTGGGTGAGCGTACTCAACACTATGAAATCTTACATACCTTAATTTGGCAATATTCCTAGATAAATCTCAAGAATCTTGACGAACCCCTTCAACCTCTCCTCTTGAACTCCTCTCAAAACCCTAAGCGTAATTTAGAGTTATAAAAACTGAGACAAATCAGTTTAGAACCCTAAAATATTACTAAAACGGTTAAATTGATGGGGTAAGGAAAAGACGAAATAGTCTTCATTAATTGGGGAAAATTTCCTTAATTAGACATATCTCCCTCATCCAAACTCAAAATTTAGGAAACATGGTGGCATTAAAAATAAGATTCCAAGACCTTTCATTTTTTATCTTATGGTCCACCTAACTCATCATGTAATGAAAGTTATGGTTGTTTGAAGTTGACCAAAAACTCAAAACACAAGTTAGCTCTTTCCAAATTAGTTTTTACTAAATTTAGTTCTTTCTAGTACTGAGGTGCTATAGTAGTCATATAACATGTTTTCATATAAAAATCATTAAAAATATGTAACTTAGATTAGATCATGCACAATAAGATTAAATCTAATGAATTTAGACATAAATAACTGAATCCATGAGAAATCATACTAAGTCCAACAATTTGGGTTGAAATTATGGAGAGATAAATAGAGAAATATTTCAGACTCAATGGATGGAACCTGATCCATTGATGAACTTCCCACATACCTTGATGACCCTAGACTTGATCTTGAAAGAAAAGACTTGAAAGCCTGAAGAAACCCTGAACCACCTAGAGAGATTCCTTGGAGAAAAGGACTTTCTAAGCTTTTGGAGTTTTGAGAAAATGGGAGGGGATTGGAGAATTTGAAGATTCAATTAAGTTTTAGGGATTAGGAATAGTCTATAAATGATATATTTTAGGTGTTAAAAAAGTAGTAAAAGACCAAAATGACCCTGAACTAAATCTGAATTGGGAGGCAGTAACGTAGCATTAATCGAGGCATCAGTGACTGACACATCTGGAAGAAGAATAGTAAAATCTAATAGATAGACTCCACTTGAGCCAATATTAGAGGTCTCTAATTGAGATCTCTCCAAAGTTGCGTGCCCAATAAACTCCTCTAAATTTTGTAGCTCTACTAAGGCCTCAATACTAATCTGCTTATCCTCTCTCACAAAGTTATCCTCATCAGTCTCATTACTGAACCATCATCAGCCTCGTTATCCGTTCTCTAAAAATCATCATATGTAGATGCTCATCTAACCTAGAAGATATATTGGCTCTCGAATCAGTTAGAGGAACATAAGCGGGCATCTTGGGAAGGGGAACCTCACCCCATAGAATGGAAATGTCTGTGGACCTCATATGGTCTACACCAACCTTAAGAGTAGCTATATCGCTCCGCAACTTAGTCAACAAGATAGAGCTACCATTACATCTCTCTATATCCTCAACTCTGACTGTGGGGTTATCAAAGATCTCTCCATAAGAATCTAAGAACTACCTATGGCTAACCATATCAGCTCTCACGGGAAAGGAAGTAGTGTTACACAGCGTGGTAATTATATCTGGCACCTCCTTTTCATGTCTAGACGTCCTTACATCATTAAAATGGCACGGTTGCCCATCCGATAAATCAAAGCATGCGTCAACTGAGGCGAGGATGTAGAGAGGCCATTCAAAATGGAGGGTGTAGAAGGTTAGAAAGGTAAAGATGAGGGTGGAGTGATTGTTGAAATGCCCACAATAGGGACGGGATGAGTAGTGTTTGACACTTTGATAGTGGGATCCACTATCAGTGTGGTGTCAGGTGGTAAAAAATTCTTTTTGGATTCATCATCCCTCAAATAATCACTCTCTATCCTACGAATGTAAATGGATAAGGTGGGGGAAACCTTAACCTCTGATTTCTCAAGGAATTACACTATAGCAGCCTCACATAGCTGCATGATCTAAACATGGAAAGGTAGAGAAGTCTGGCTCTCATCAAATCTTTCTCTCAATAATAGCCGCCATATGGATCTCCTTATGGTCAATCGTGGAGCCTACCAAAAATGGCTTTGAGGTATCGAAGGATTGGATCATTTTGGTATGGTATGCAAATATTGTTAATAAATCCAAATCAAAACCAAGACACAATATTGATGTCTTTGTTTTATCAAAAAATTGATTTTTTTCAAGTTTTCGACTTTCTTAGAGTCGCCACTTCATTTTTCGAGAAAAATTAAGAAATCTCCTATTTTCAAAAGACTTAACTGAAAAAACCAATGGAAGATGATATTAAGAGGGGTTCGGGGATTCCTATTAACGTCTTACGAAGGTTAAAGGCACGCAAGACACCGGTAACTTGTTGTTATCCGACAACTAATTTAATTTGGCTAAAACTTGATTGTGATAAAAATATTTCTTAAAGTTATTTGAAAATGAATGCAAAAATCATTTAAGATTGTTTTGAAAGTGCAAAATTATTCATGTCACGACCCAAAACCGGGGCCGCGACTGGCACCCACAATTTCCCTCCTATGTGAGCGAACCAACCAATCTAACCCTTATCATTTTAACATATATCAACAGAAAATAATGCGGAAGACTTAAACTCATTAAATAACACAAATCAACATCTATTAATTCCCCAAAATCTGGAAGTCATCATCACAAGAACATCTATCTCAAATT
>NC_028644.1:9607220-9637738 GCF_001406875.1 Solanum pennellii | reverse complement strand
GGTCCGTCCTGCACCTCCGTCCTGACGGTCAGAGACTCGTTTCCCGTACCAATTTCTCAAGAGTTGAAGTGTTTTGCAACGGGAGCTTACGACGGCTCGTCGTGGATGTGACGGCACGTCCTGCAGGTCCGTCACCGATTACAGAGAGTCGATTTTCAGTACCCAATTTCAGAATTTCTAAGTATGCTGAAACGAGACCCTGCGACGGTCCGTCGTGCCTGTGACGTTCCGTCGTGGGGTCCGTTTCCTCAGCCAATTTTCCAGAAATAAAATCTGCTGCTCAAAACGACTAAACAGGTCGTTACAATTCATCTAAGTGAATTTTAATTTGTAAAATCTTTTAATCCGTTTATTTGATTTGATCAAATCGTTAAAATCAAAGTGGCATTTTGCGGGTATCAGGATCACGAATTTTTTTTTCTATTTGACACTTAATGAAGCCACGGCCTTTTCCAACTCGTCATAAATGAAGGTTTATCACTTTCGTCCCACACCAATCATCGTCTGTTTCTATCATACTAACGTTGCCGCATCCATGATTCGGCAAAGGATTGGTATTGAAATCAGGTGCAGCTGGTTGGAGAGAGACCACCTCTTGATCAATTAAATCCTGAATCTTGTCCTTGAGGTTGATACAGTCCTCAGTATCATGCCCAACACTATTAGAATAATAAACACATCTTTGATCTGGCCTACAAAATTTCGAATTGATATCCACGGGTTTGGGCCCCACTGGGTGGAATCCCGCCGCAGCCAGTCGCTTGTACAACTTTGTTCGGCTTTCAGCGAGGGCAGTGAAGTTCCTTGAAGTCTTCTTCTCGAATCTAGGTCGAGGAGGATCATAACTTCCTTGTGGGGGAGGAATCGGTTGATAACCTCGATTGTTCGACGGGGATCTTGATTTCTGGATATGAGTTTGTCTCGTAGTTTGGCTTTGGAGCTTTGTAATTTGGAGGGGGATTTTGGTATGGTGGAGCTTGGACTTGATACGCAGGAGGGAGTGCTCGGTAGCTCGATTGCATGTTTGCACAGTTGGGAGCAACACCCTTGTAGGGAGATGGAATTTGGTAGGGTGGAGGATGATTTGGGTAAACGGGAGATGGATTTTGGTAATTCAGGGGTGGACTTTTGTATAGTGGAGCTTGGACGTTTGGATAAGTGGAGGTAGCATTCTGATAAACTGGAGGATTATTGGGATGACTAGCTTGCGTGTAGCAAGCTTGGTAGGAATTTGGGAAGGCCGAGAACGACCTTGGGAATATGACGAGCTTTTGGGAGTATTTCTTACCCCATATGCAACATCAACGATTTCTTCTCTTTTATTCTTCAACGTTCCTGATGATTCGGGCGACGCAGCAACACGGGCTATCTTTCCCGTTTTCAACCCATCTTCGATAGTCTCACCAACTTTGACTATCTCGGCAAATTTTGATCCTACAAGCAACAAGATTCGATCCTAATACTCGGGCTCTTGCACCCGCACGAACACTTCTACAATGTCCTTTTCTGACATATGCGGTCTGACCCTTGCAGCCTCCTTTCTCCACCTATAAGCAAATTCTCTAGAGATCTCGGTATATTTAGGCTTTATTATCTCCAAAGAATATCGGTTAGGAATGATTTTGACGTTATATGCAAACTGATCGATAAAATCCTTTGCTAGAGCATTCCAGCTGGACCATTGTCGGGTTTCATGGGAGGTGAACCACTCCAGAGCCTTTCCGCTCAAACTTCGGCTAAAGAGCCGCATCAATAAAGCTTCATCCCTTCCAAGTCCCACGAGCTGGTCATAGTAGGCTCTCAGATGAGCCATAGGGTTGCCCACTCCTCCGAAGGTGTCAAACTTTGGGATCTTAAACCCTTCTGGAAGGTCGAGACTTGGGTGAATGCACAAATATTCATAGTTAAGTCCGGCGGTATCGGGGATTCATTGAATCTCTTTGATAGCCTTCTTGAACTCTTCTTTTATGTCGACCTTTGCCTCTTTCCTTTCCCTCCACTCCCTTTCCTGTTCCTCATAATGGTCCTGCTTAGAACCATGCACAACGTGCTCGGAAGGGACGAGAATTTGGAAAGTGGTTCTTTTAGGTAAGGGTGGAGCTGCAGAGGGACTCTGGGCATTTTAAGTCGGTTGATAATTCTGCGGGTAAGTCTGAGGATTGGTATTCTGATTTAACTGGTGGTGGGGTGTTTGGGGATTGAAATTATTTTTGTTTTGATTTTGGTTCTAATTTTGCGGTGGTGGAGCGGTTTATGGTAGGTATTTTGAGGATGGGGTGGTTGTTTTGAGGAGGAGATGGAGTTTGGTAGGATGCGGAAGCATATTGGGGATTTTGGGTAGTCAGATCTATAATCGACGGATTCTGAGAGGGTGTAGATGGATGGATCTGGGCTGGATCCATATTTGAAGAAGGGGAGTAGATTGGTGGTCTCCCATCAGCAGCGTTAGCAACAAACTCTGGCAGAGGCAAGTCCTGTCTCCTTTGCATTTCAACTCTCATTTCCGCAATTTGCTGCATCAATTGCCGAATCAATTCATTTTGGTTCGCTATGGTGGGTTGAGCCACCAAAACATCAGTAAGACTTACTTCTTCATTACTATCCCCCATAACTGTCTTTCCTTTGTCAGAGCTTTGTCTAGGGAAGGAATTTGTGGGACCTTTTGATATGGTGAAATAGGATGATCTGCCAGCTTTTGATCGACACATATCAATTTCAAAGTATCTGAGAGGGAAAACGACTGAAAGGCATATTTGTCAGTGCAGATTCAGAATACAAAATGCATAATATCACATAGAGAGCAGATAAACACACAAGTTGCTTTATTTGATAATATCTTCAACTCACGAGCAAGGGCGAAAATGCATTTTTTAACAAGCAGGAGTTTGCTTGTTTTAGTTTTGACACTGTCTCAGAAAGGCTAAATCAGGTTGAGCTAAGGTCTTCTTGTGGCTGCTCTTTGACGTCCGTTGATCTGGCCTTCGTATCTTCTCGTAACATGAAGGGGAAGAATGAATTTTTTTAAAGATAGGGGCCAGGACTGGGAAGGCTGCCTAGGTATCTCATAAGGAGAAGTCAGGCCCAACGTAGTTCGAGTGCAAGATAAAACAATTTCATTCATTCGTTCATTACGATTACAAGGAAATTGAAATGCAACAATAGAGCTTTTTAAAGATGAAATGATGACGACACGTTACTCATTTTCCTTCTTGTTGCAGCATTAGTATCCTCCTTTCAGACGGCCTAGGAATGGAGGTTTGTAGACGATTTCCTCAATGTCGTCTTCCCTAGTCGCTCCAGGATGGGCGTTATTGGGACCACTATTAGCTCCTTGCTCGTAGACGGGGTATTTTTTGCACATTTTCTGAAGTTTATCAATCGTGTTGCTATGGAAGGCTTTGTTCTTCTTCCTCTGTGCGGCCATCCTTTCTCTCATGTAGGCGAATTCTTCCATTTCCACTATCAGCTCCTCATCAAGTGACATGCTTTTATCTAACAGAGCGGCAGTCTCCGATTCTATACTCGACTCTTTCGCTTCTCTTTCTTTCACTTTCAACCGAAGCATGTCCAACTTCTCTCGCAAGTCCTCTGTCTCCATCTCAATATTTTTATTTCTCTTCATCTGTGATGTCAGTTCCTCATCCAGTGTCACATTTGCATCTTTGTAGATTGAGGTGGCAATGTCGACTCCGAGTCCTTCCTCTCTAACTCTTGAATTTCTCGAGTGATTTGTTTGATCTTTCTTTGTAACTTTTCTCCAGTGAGCTCCATATAAATATTCTTACCCTTATCCATAGCAGTGATTTGTTTTTCCTGAGACAGTAGAGTAATTTTTTAGTATTTGGGGTATGAGAGGTGTTTTTGAGTGAGAAACTTAAGACTCGGAAAATTTGGTCGGATATTTTTGTGATAATGACTTGTATATTTCTGGGAATTTCTGGCAGGAGTGGGATTATGATATCCTCATTCATAGCAACATATCAGATAAACAGTTAAAACACATACATCACGTCCAAACACATATAGAGGGACCCTTTTGTGCCAAGGGTAGGCCTAGCACATTTGAATGATATACGCGTGATTTGAACCAAACAAACAATTCCCCCCAAAACAAATTTCCCAAGTGAATAATAATGTTCACAGAGGGTAAAATAACGGATAAAACATTAAATACAAACCCACGCAGGGGCCATTTAAAAGTGCAATAAAGGCAAGCCCACGCAGGGGCTAAAATGACAAATACATATAGAAAAACCCGTGCAGGGGCGAAATCCACTATGTCATTCCAGATTGTCCTGGTCCGTCGCCGTCCCCCTTAGTCTTGTATTCCTGAAACATATATCTTAGCATCAGCAAGAATCCTTCACCCGGGCGTCCTTTGTATTCAAAGCTTTCGTATCGCATCCTCTTGATTTTTTCCTTGACCCAGGTATCGAAATCATCATAACCACGCCTTAGTCGTTGCACCTCTTGAGTGTCCTTCTTAAGAGTATCTTGGTTCTCGACAAACTTAGCGAACACCTCTTGGGCCTCTTTCTTTACCTCTTGTAGCTCGGCCACTGCTTTGGCTACTCTGTCCGTTACGCTGCGAAAGCTGCGCGGGGTTTGGGAGGAGACGATTTATATGTCCTTGTTCATCCATTCTTTGTAACCATTGTCATATCCAGCATTGAATCGCTCAGGGGCGAGGGTGTCTTTATCCATATGCTTAGCACTTTTTCATTCTCTGAGCATTTCAGATGTGTCGTGCACTCTATCGTCTCCAATATAGTATACATAAGATCCATAGTATGCTTCTTTGGGTACAGTCTGTCTCCTCCCTAACTGTCGCAAGACTCGAAAGGGTGCATAAGGGAGAATTCCCCGAATACCTGGTAGAGAAGGCACAATCTGTCTGTGGCTCTCCACGACGACTTCTTTGGAGATAAAACAGTCAAGCGTCCATTGGAGATATTCTTCTCTCAATCAGAGAGAATCTGATCCCATATCCCCTTTGTTCTCCGTGTCCATATTCGCCCAGTACAACATGTCATTCAAATCTTTGAGGTGTTTTCGTTGTTAAGAGTATGCAACTCCCGAGCCCCAACACCCTTTGCTAAATGGCTGAGGATCCACCACTGAAGAAGTAAGTTGCATCCTTGGAAGTATCGATGCCCCTCTTTACATTTTCCCAAGGCTCGATGCATATCAGACAAGATGACTGGAGCTATAGGGTAGTACTTTGTTGTCCCTTGGTTCTCATACCCTTTGAACAAAGTATGCGCGAGTGTTATAACTCGGATATTGATACTCAGACTAGGACCATGTGGAAATACTATCGTTTCCAATAACTCTACAGCAAATGCTAATGGACTAATTTCATTCCATTCTCTATATGAGATCTTGAACTCTCAGTTGTAGGTGGAGTAGAAGCTCGCATGTCCAAATCGGATATAAAGATCTCTGAATGCTATATGGGATTCTTGGCACCAGTAGGCAAAGTCTTTCCCCAAGCGGAACCAATCAGCAATATTTTCTACCGGAAGGCTTATTAGGGAGAAAGATGTCTTCTTGTTTTCTTGCTTTCCTTTCTATCCCAGTACCTACCGTGTTTATGCAGTCTCGGACTCCAAAGTCGGGTTAATTTCGGCAGTTCCGAATCGGAACACCATTCGTTGTCTATCCTAATAGCTTGTGAGGACCTCAACCAATTCCGGCCAACCATTCATGTTGATCAATTCTGTTAGAGCACCCACATATTTGTTGAGAGTTCTTCTATGATCCTCGTCGAGATTGTCATGCCACATTTTGAGTTAGGATGGCGCTGCTATGACCATATCAAACTTTGGAAAACGGTCCATATCTATAAAAAAGAATGTAGTTAGTTTTACCCACCCCAAATTGGTTTTCACACGTACATTATTCAAATGTCACATAAAATAATGTGTCGTGAGGTCGAATACCTTCGACACGGTTTTGGCGGTTTTCTACTAAATGAACTTAATACACATTGGGTATTAAGCCGTCTTATGCTAATTCTTAGTTTTTGGTTTTGGTTTCAGTCTAGTCTAGGCTTACTAGAATAGGTTTCAAGTTGACGGTTACCCGAGTCGGACAAACATCAAGGTGAAGCTACAAAACAACGTCAGATGACCGCATTCCAACTATTTGTTTGATACTTCCAAATGAATTTTTATGTATTTCTGAAGAAAACCGTGAAAGTCACGTAACTTTCATTTTCCTAATGCATCTATTTGACGTTTGGCGGAAAAATGCCATGAAAATGCAACAATTACAATAATATAGTAAAAAAATAAGCAATTATACCCAAATAATGTTAGTTCTAAGGTTTCTCCATCAGAGTCGCCATTTCTGTTTTATCAAAAAATTGATTTTTTGCAAGTTTTCGACTTTCTTAGAGTAGCCACTTAATTTTTGAGAAAAATTAAGAAAACTTCTATTTTCAAAAGACTTAACAGAAAAAACCAATGGAAAATTATTTTAAGAGGGGTTCGGGGATTCCTATTAACGTCTTAGGAAGGTTAAAAGTAACCAAGATATCCGCTAACTTTCGGTTATCCGACAACTAATTTAATTTGGCTAAAACTTGATCGTGATAAAAATATTTCTTAGAGTTATTTGAAAATGAATGCAAAAATCATTTAAGATTGTTTTGAAAGTGAAAAATTATTCATGTGAGTGAATTTTAATTAGTAAAATCTTTTAAGTCGTTTATTTGATTTGATCAAGTCATTAAAACCAAAGTAGCATTTTGCGAGGAATAGGGTTTTCCTAACTGTTTAAATTAAAGACAAGTAAACCAGACAAGTAATTAAAAGCAAGTAAAGAGAGAGAAGGAAATAGATTTGGGTCCAAATCCGGGTTTTGTTCGCCTTGACCGAAATTTTGGACCCACCTTTTTTGGGGTTTTGACCCGTTTTGTCATCTTGCGTACCTGTCCTAGACTAAACATACAATAAATAAAGAAAATAAAAGACGACAAAGGGCTTAGGCACAAAATAAATACAATACGACAATTAAATAAATTTGGACTATTTATCCCAATTTCTTCAACTCTTTCGACTTGTTTCGAATCCTTCACTTCGAATTTGCACGCCCTTTTAATGACTGACTAACTCGGATGGAAACGGATTTGGGGCCTTCATGGCCCCCCTTTAAAATACAAAGGTTGTTTGAATCCGATATACTCCAACGACGTTCACATGTAACAAAATGGAGATGAAAAATTAGCATTCGTATAAATCGATGGTCCCTTCAAGATATCCGCAAGTGTTGGCAACGCAAACTTATACAAATACCAAGAAAAGATTAAAATCAATATACCCCAAATTGATGTTAAGCAACCCTTTGTACGCCAAAATTCAAAGAGAAGAGAAGAAGAGCACGTACCTTTAAAGATAACTCATGCAATTTCCATCAATTAAACTCAATCAAACACAGAAGGCAAGACCACTCCAATATATAAAAGGACATGAGCATATCTTAAAACAAAGCCCACCGTGTGAATATGCAAACACTCACATGAAAAACCTTTGGTGGGTAATAGATAAGCGATAATTGAATTTTCTCATAAATTATCACCTATAAAGCATAGCAACAAGCAAAGAATAGAAAATAGGAGAAGAAAAGCTCTGCCAAACATTCCAAAACTTAAAAAAGTAACATAAGCAATTTCCATCGAAAGATCATCCAAAAATGAAATAAAAAAATAAAATAAATTAGAAAAAGAAACTTAAAGACCAACTTATCACTGCCAGCAGAAAAAGGAAAAAAAGGAAAAAATGTTTTTTTTAATTATTATGAAGTTGGAAAAAAAAAATCGAGCGCTTTACTAGAGAGGCGGAGGAACACTTGACTCTCGTTGAACAATCACACTTGAACACACCAAACCAACCTATATTAAACATAAACTAGCATAAAATCCTTTCACTAACTCTAAAAGCATAGGAGTTAAAGAATCGATTCTGAATATTTGAAACTGCATTATAAGTAGACGAGAAAGGAATAATGAATGACCGTGGATATCGAAAACCCAACACAGTATCCAAAAGGTTGACACCTTAGCATCATTCAGCAATTAGAGGTAAAGCAATGAAATATATGGAGTCGAATATTAAGCAGCGAGACAAATTTGTTGACAAGCTCCAAAAGAAATCAACCAAAAAAATATTGAACTTCAGACACAGTAATAGACAAACAATAAAAAAACCAAGCTTTTAACTTGATATTATGCAAACTCACTGGACGGCTAAAACATATATACGCATCGAAACAAAATCAATCTAGCAGCTGCAAAACAAACCAGCAAAATACAATAGGGAGGGGCTCTCAAACACGAGGCTATCATTTCGAAAGAGAACGGGAGGTAAAAAGAGAAAAAATATATATAAATAAATAAAACAAAGAAGGAAGCATCACCTTTCTCCGGGAAGCAGCTGGGACTTAGACAAGCAGAAGAGGAAGACAACCTTCACCACAAAACTTGAATACAAACGATAAGACCCAAAACTCCAGGAAAGAAAATCGCTCTCCGACACTAACACTATTATCCTTTTGTCTTCTTCAAGTATTTTCGGCGCTGAGATTCTAACTATCTTGTCTTAGAAACCCCTTTTTTCGTTCTATCACTCAAAATTTTTCAAAAAAACAAAAAAAATCCCCCCAACAAGAGCAGAAAACGACCTTATATAGGGGGGAGAATTAGGGTTTCAATTTTTTTGGGTAAAAGGGTAGAATCGACATCCTCAAACTCACCTCTAATTCAAAAATTTTCAAAGGACGAGTCCAGATGCTCTATTCTGCCAATATCCCCAAAAGTCTAGACGAGGTACGAGGATATTAGATGGCTCGGATTCATCCAATCGTCTTGGGCACGACGTGGCACGACATCATTACCCCAAGGACGATCTCGCGTGTTGCTTATGTTGCTGCAAGGACGAAGAGTTACAGGTCGGGCAGGAAAAGCAAAAGAGATGTATGACGCAGGCCACGCGTGGAGGTAGCGTTGGCATCGCTTTACTGTTGGGTCGCAATTTTATCCGCTAGGGATTTTACGCGCGATTGGGATGCTGGGTTCGTCGAGGCCGCGTATCACTATGCGATTTTCTTGTTTGGAATCGTCAGTGATGCCGCTTCACCTGGTCACGCGTGAAGAAGAAGGAGGAATACCATGTGGGGTCGGTCTGATGGGGAATTAAAGGCGAATGGGATGAAATGAATTTGTTGGGGTATTGGATCACGCTTTTCTGGGTTTTGGGTTGAGGCAATTTGCTTGGATTGGAATTATATAAAATTAGGGCTGGGTCGAATAAATTGGGCTGGTTTTGAAATGAAAGGCCCAAAATTGGCCTGTTGAATTGGGTTGGACCGGGAATTATATGTAGGGCCCCATATTTTGTCCTTTAAAGGATGTAGGGGGGTTTTCTAATAACTAAACAAGATCGAACTAATATAAACTACTAAATGAGCTTTATAATCTTAAGGAAATAAAATATTCGACATTATTATAAAAATATTTAATCTAAATGTGTAAAATTTTATATAACTAAACTAATTAACAAAATAAAATCTTTTTGAGATGATTTTCAAATATTTATAAAAATGTCATATATATTTCCAAAAGTGACAAAAAAATACATAAAACAAACTTGAAAATGATTTTAATTTTATAAAGTCAATTATTTCAAATAATTTGGGATTTTAAGAAGCTCAATAATTACTTCATATCGGGAAGGGTAAAAATTGGGTGTCAACAATATTTCGTTTCGATCTTCGCTTCACGTGCCAAGCACGAAGGAGTAATATCAGATATCAAAGGTTCCAACTAGCCTTTGCATATGCAATATAAAAATCATGAACCCGTGTTAGGACATAGTAGGGTCGAGCTCTGGTGAATGGCTCAAACCCATAACACTTGATTGTGTCCCATATGGTTGGGTAGTTATTAATCACTCCATTCATGGAAAACCACATAAGTATAGTACATTCCCCTATTTGCTTTAAGCCGATTGAGGGCTCTTCGATCTATTATAGGGAGCACCTTAGATGCACTCACATTTGTGGCTAGGTCTTGAGACTGAAGTCGGACTCAGATGACATACCCTTTTACCTTTCCCCGTTTTTTGTAAAGCCACGTCAAAACATAATTAGGAGAAGATTAGTTGAAAAGAAGTCCACAAAAATTATAATTGAAATAATGTTTTGAGGCTCACCGAATGGAAAGGAGATTCTTCTAATAGGTTAGGCAAACTAATACGAGCTTAGCGAAGTTGACAGTACCAAACATAAATTGAGTTAGGCACAAAGGACAGTTTCAACTCCAAATCGACAATCTGCTTACTTGTTTCGGCGAGCTAAGACAAAACCACCAAAGATGACACTGCTTAACAGATTAGAGTCAGGTGTAAAGGTCGATGTCATCTCCAACTCGGTGATCCACCAAGATGTTTAGTCCAGCTAAGACAAGTCAACCAAATGTGACAGACCCAAGTCACAAATTCAAAATTAAAAGGCGATTGGAGCTTACTTAGAGATTTTCTTAATCACCTTGGTTAGCCCAACGTCAATTTTTAAAAATATCACACCAAAATGTGCACTACCCAACACCCAAGATTTTTTAACAAGTTGCCCACATGCCAATTTACCCCTAGGTACTCAAATCTCCCCCAAATTCTAAGAAATCATTTCTAATCAATTCCCTTAAGAAAGACGTTACCATATCCATCGTTCGGAAAATAGAAGCCAAATAAACAACAATGGGCAACTCAAACTTCACCCAAATAACATTCATGGAAAACCCATATTATTTAATAGTCAGATTAGACGATAGTAATTGAAGGCTAACTATCTTAGTTCATGGGCATCATGCAATCGACTAAAGTTCGGAAACTCAGATGAATCACATGAAACCATAGAAACAAAAACAACTAATTCAATCAATATGCATTAAATTTATGAAAAACCACTAAAAATAACTTCAAATACTAACCTCACATAAGCAAATATGAGCGAAAAATAGGGAGGAAAGGTGTGAGTTTAAGAATCATGAACAAATTATCACTCCACGCAAGCAAATCAACTCAAACAGGGAACAAACTAGTATTTAATCTAAGAGTTGAGAGTTCACGAAGTGATAAGTGCCGAAAAGATCAAAGGATGGCCTTTTAAAAGAGAATAGGCTTTTGGCCTTGTTCTGTTAGGTGGCACCGCTTGGCAGTATGTGACTAACGTCGCTGAATGTGTTCAATGTATCAATGAAAGATCTTTAGCTCGTTGATGATGCTTGTACAAAAACAAAATATGAAGTTCAACTTGGCGGAGCCGATGTAGTTCACCTAATGATATTCTACGGATCGCTAAATAGGTCCATTTTTGTTGAAGTTATCAATATTTTTTTTTTTTAATTCTTGGCCTAAGAAAAGCGATCTTTTTCCCATTCGTTACCCCAATGGTCAAGAGAGTGCGCATAAGACCTCCATTAAAATAATCAAAGTGAAAAGAAAAGAAAACAATACATGCATAAACATTGTTCAAGAATTACTAGTTATTAGGTGTACTTTGTTAGTTTCTCATGGTTCCGACAACCCTAGTTGTGAAATTAGAAACTCATACTTGGTTGATCTCAATTCAGATAAATTGGGTTAAGATAAATCATGAACTTGCAATTAGAATAGTTGAATTTTGGAACGATCAATTAAAAACAACAAAAAGTAATGAAGATCAATAATATAATATAAACCAAAAGATTCAAGAATTAAATGGAAAATTATTTCATAACTTAGTTCTCAAAACCAAAAAGTCAAACTAAAAAAAAAAAATTTACCAGAGTACTTATAAACAAGTGATTTGTAACACTTCAAAAATCCAAGACATGTTCTAGAGCATAACATGAGCTTCATAAGGTTTACACACTGTTTCAAGGTCTATTTTAATGAGTATATTTCATTTAGGAAGTCCAGAAACCAAAACGTCCATGACGTTTGGAAACTAGTTCAATGTGGTACTAGCGTGCCTTAACCTATTTGACTAGCTTTTAGGAGTTGGAAAATAATGAAAATTGGGGGAAGGGTGTATAACATGTATTAGAGTTAATTCATAGTCGAAATGTCTGGGAAATACTCCCCAAGTGCCAACCAAGGTCCCTTGAGAATGACCCTAGCTTTTGGGGTCAAAGGACTGCCCAAGGCAATGTGACCACGAATTGAAGTCAACGATCTGTGTCAATCGACGGGGGCGTTGATTGCCTCGTCGATGAACACTTAGTCATTTTCAGAAAGACTTGTTTTGGACCAGTATCTGACCAAAACAACGTATCAACAAGACGGAGGGTGCTGTGGCCATCGTCTCACAGACGGACCGTCGATCGGGGTCTCGTCTGTGAGGGTTCCATTTTGCTGCACGTTTTCACTTAAGTTAATTAATTAGTTTGATTAGTTATAAGGTTAATTAGGGGTTAGGTGAGGTCTAATTAAGTTAGTTAACCCCCTACATAAATCTATAACCTAATTAGACTAACCTAAACTCTCATAATTCACAAACCCAAAACTCTCTTCCTTCTCCCCTCTTTCTCTCCCAAATAAACCCCCATTGAAGACCAAGCTAGAGGTGGGTTAAATAGATTCAAAGTTTCAACTTCCTCCATCAATCTTCATCGATTAGTAAGGTATGGGATCTCTTTCACCTTTGAGACCTCTTTCCTCAAAGGATTCCATCAAATTGATTTCAAAAGTTGGGCGTTCATCCAATACAAAAATGATGTTGTCAATTGATTTGTTTAGGATTTATTTTGGATAATATGAATATATTAAGATGTATTTTAACTCGATTATGTTATATCTTGATGAATTGGTCTAGCTTGTAGAAGATGACCCATTCCCATTAACCCTAGGTTATGATCTTGATATGAATTGGGTAATGTTGGTTCAATTGACTTTGTTATGGTTGAATTATTACTAGTTGATGTTATTATATCAATCATGAATATATTAGGGTGAATTATAGTCCTATCATTCTATTTCTTGAGTAATTGATTTAGATGGTGACTTTGATCTATGTCTCTTGTCTTAAACTATGCATTAGTGTTGGATTGTGATGTAGTGATTCAATCAGCCTTGTTATCATGTTGGTTATGGTTATATGATGATACTAAACCCTAATTGGGTTAAATTAATGGTTGATGGTAATACCTTGATGATGAATTATGAAGGGGACTTGGTAAGTCTTGTGATCCCTATTCTTTACTTCAATTATGGTAAATTGTAATTAAGTCATGATGTTGTATTGGAGTATGCCTTGTATTAGGATTCATAGGGTTGGTATGATGTTGAATTGAAATGTCTTGACTATGGTTTGTGAGGTGTTGGCTAAGATGTAAATATTATAAGAAAGGTGAATGATTTACAAAGGTGCCTCATTATGAAGTGATATGTAAATGTGCTAACCTCAGTTATATGAATTGTAATGAAAGGACTATACTCATGCAATTCTTATTGAACTATGATGATGATGATTATACAAGGGATAGAATATATGACCTACATTAAGCAATGATTATTAATAAAGACATTTCAGAAGGGACTCTAGCTTAGCACCGAGTGAATTAGAGTGAGGAGTGTCCCTTCCCACATAGGGAAGGTAGGATCACTAATGTACTCTTGAGATTGGAGACTATAATTCATGTATCATAAAGAGGGTCTCAACTATATATCCTAGTTCTTAAACTATGTCGCCCTTATAGGAATACTAACTAGTGGATCCACTTAGTTGTTATGCTTATGTTTTGATACTGCCTTGGCAAGTAGTCCGCCTTCCTTCAGTGTAGGGTTCCATGACACCGGATTCCATATTAGATCATGTGGTCTATGTCGGTTAAGGTAAGATGTTCCCAAAAAGATAAAATGAATCAAAAGAATGAACTCTAACTAGGATAACCTAAGGGGTTTAGCTTAGTCTAGGTAAGGGTACGAGACTCTACCTAAATATTACACTAGTTAGCCTTAAAGAAAGTCTTAGGAGGATGTTCTTATGCATATATATGCTTATAATGGTACATGATATGTATATGATGAACTTGCACATTGTTGATACAATATATTAATTAGTTTCACTTATGAATATGTGTTGCTTTACGTTGTTAAAATATGTTGATATGTACTCTTAAATGCCATCTTGTGTGAAGTGGGATGTTGGTCATGATTCTTGTTGGGTTACTTGATTGAGTAAAGTTATGGGGCTTTGCTTGGTTATTTCACTTGTTGACTTAATAGGGGTTTATGGGTAATTATCTTGCTTTGGTTATGTTATAATGAACTGTTATTCATGCTTGTTGATGTTAGTACTTGATGATAGAGTTGCTTGACTATGTGTCCAATTATATGATATGCATATTGACTTGACTAGATTTACATCCCTATGATGTAAAGAATATGTCTTATTTATTGGTATGGTCTTGTTGAATGTGCATAAATCTTTTCAAAGTAAATTGTATACTTTAATTAAATGTCCCTTTTAGCATATTTTCATGATATTGTGCATATGGTATCATACTTAGTACAAGTGGTGTACTAACCTCATTTCATCCTTTTCCCCAACATTTTAGGTTCCGATCGTTGAAGGACTTTTTGGAGACGACTTTAAAGAAGACTTGGAATTCTTAATCATCCAAGTTGGGTAGGTCCTCACTTTCCGAGGGCAATGCATCCATCAAGCTTATGATGTTGCTTTAGTTTTAAGACTCTTATGTTTCTTTCCTTTTCATTTGAATATTAAACATTGCATGACCTATATGTGGTCTTGTTTCATTGATATATGGGCTAGGCCCACATTGTTACACTCTTATTAGATGGTTATGAGATGAGACAACTATTTGAGACTATATTATCTTTTATATATCTATGTGAAATAAAAATAGAAGACTAAGTAATATTCCTATAGGAAGGGTCTATATGTATTCGATATATATCTATTATGTGTATGTAGAGGTCTATGTAAACCTCAATGTAGAGGTACTAAAAAGTTCACATTTTCGCTAATTTTGACCTATGAATGTAATGACGTAAGCTAAGAGTCTAGTCTTAGTCCTCTAAGAGGACGATGACGCCGGTTACGTCTGAGGATATTTCCTTATGTGACATGATCCTATTTAAAATAAGCTAAGGAAAACAAGAAAAAGTAGATTTAGCAACAGTTTCTACGACCTACGGGTCGTGCAGTTTCTCTAATGAAACTAGTTGAAACATGTCTCAGTATCTTTCTACAAAAAGAACTTACAGTCCGTAGAACTTTGCATGGTATGTCCTATTGCCTCTAAATTATTTTTGGAGCCAATATCTCTGATCTTTTTTACGAACATGGACCTATGGCCCGTGAAGTTTCTACGGCTCATTATCCTCTCTTATGGGTCTATACTTAATTTTAAAAACCTCAGATTCTATCTACGCATGCCACCTACGACTCATAAAAGTTTCTATGGATCATAAAATTTTCTACGGTTTGTAGAACTTTCTATGGCTTGTAGAAGTTTCTACGACTAGTACGTTGTCTAGTAGAGTAATTAAATCTGCTACTAACACTCAATTATTCAACCTACACTACTAACACCTATTTTCCTACAAAACATACATAATATACCATCAAATTTACTAAAAGAGCTTAAAAGACATGTAAAACCTAAATTTTAAAGCAGTACTAGTATCGTAAAATTGTTGTACATCAAAAAAATTACGGTACACCAATAAATCTCATTTCATTAATTAGTACATGTTTGTACTTTTAAAAAATTATTATTTATAATAATAATGTGATCATATAATTTTATAAGGGTCCACTGAAAATAGATTTGACTCTGTTGATAGATGCCTTAGAAACTACACGTGATATGACTCATTATTTATGATTATCAGCAATGGCGGAGCTAAGATTTTCTCTAAATAGTTTCAACATATGCAGAAGTTAAAATTTAGGGGAAAATTGTATATAATAACAAACTATTAATTCAAATTAAATGGTATTAATATAGTTTCATTAAATTGTACCCCATAGCAAATTGTTACTATTTCGCCTCTCTCCTGGTGAAACTCGCTCGCCACTCTCTTTCTATCCCTCGCCTCTCTCGCTTTTAATACAAATGCAAATGTATAAAATGTGTTTGTGTTTGTATAAAGTGAGAGAAAATTGTATATATAAATATATTTTCCCCTCTCTCCTCTCTCCCAGATCTCGCTTGCCACTTGCTCAGATCTAGCTCGCTCACTCGCCTATCTCACTTTGTACAAAAACGCAAACATATAAAGTGTGTTTGTATTTGTATAAAGCAAGAGAAAATTGTATATATACATATATTTCGTTCCCCTCTCTCCCCTCTCTCAAATCTCGCTCGCCACTCTCCCAGATTTCGCTCGCTCACTCGCCTCTCTCACTTTAAACAAAAAGAACTGTATATATTGTGTTTCTATTTGTATAAAGCGAGAGAAAATTGTATATACAAGTACAAATACATTCGTCCTATACACTTATGATTATACAAGTACTATCTTTCCCTGCCCAGTTTTCTTTTATCTTCCTCTCTTTTTCATTGTATACAAACACATGTTATACAATGATCTTTCGCATATGTATATCAAAACAGATTATATAATGTTTTCTTTTATATGTGCACAGCAAAATCATACAACTGCTTTCTTTTGTACGTGCATAGCAAAATATACAAATTTATATTTTCTATAGAGAGCAATTACGCAAACTTTAGCTATAGCACACAAATATGATTTTTGTGTTTTGTTATACGTGAAAGTTGTGTTATATATGTAGAGAGAGAGAGAGGTGAGTAGTTTGCAACGTGGTTAAGACAAGTGGCAAGCTAATGAAAAGACACTTGGCAACTTTAAAACAAAGTTAATGACTATATAAAAAATTTTGAATTTAAAAATTTTAAGTTAATAACTATATAAAAAATTTGAATTAAAAATATCAATTAACTAGATTTTACATATAAGCGTCAATAATTACCTTAGTAAAAGAGTTCTAGCTGATCTATTATTATTGTCCAACCTATCATGTCAGACTCCCTATTCTATCAGACTTTTAACATAAAATGAGGGAAATAATTTTCTTTCTTAATAATGTGATAATAATGTGTATATATGTGTGTAATTTTCTTAGATAGTCACCCATATTTGGGAAATTATCTAGGAATATCACTTATGTTTGTCTTAGGATTACAATATCACCCAACTTTATCTATTTTCCTTAAAATATATTTTACACAAAAAAGTTACATTATTTCTCTCCTACCAGGGTGCCAAGTGATATGGCATCTTAATAGAATAATATTTATTATTTTAAAATTCGTATTTTTTTGAAAATACAATAATATTTATTTTTTCTACTAAAATATCAATAATCTAATATTAAAATTCAAAATCAAAGAAAATTTATGAATAAAAAGATCGAGAAATAATAAGCAAATGTATTTCTTAGTTAATAATAATAAAGGATGATATAACTTTGGACAGCTTAATCAAAAGTTTAAATTTCATTCATAGGAATATTTGCTACCTATTTAGTATGACTTTTTTGAAAATTTAAATTTAGAAACGTGCATATAATATATGTATAAATTGTAAAAATTTATATATTATTTCATATAATATAAAAGATGGAGTAATTAAAATAGAAATAAGCAATACATAAATAATTAAATCTTAATAATTAATGTTTATTTAAAATTACATAGTAAGCATATCAAGGTTTTTAAATTTTTCTTTTCATATTTTATCCTCAACATTAATTACTTATTTTAAATTATTTTTCAAAATATATAATTATATATCAATTAATATAAACATTGTGGTAAAATAGTTGCTAATTAGAAATCTAAGAGACAAAAAATTTAAAATAAAGAAATTACAAATATTCACTGGGTCCTCAAATGGAAGGCAAATGAACCCAATGCTTTTTGCAATGTAAATATGCAAATTAATAGAGAAGTGGACCCTGTTTGAGTGGCCCCAATGATTTTTGCTATGTAAATGTGTACGAGCAATACAATGAGATATTGCAAATTACTCATTTGTCTTCATTTATTTATCTATATTTCCTCTTTTAGATGTTTCTATTTATTTGTCTATTTTGACATAAAAGAAAAAAGAATTCTATTATACCCTTTTTTAAACTTTTTGAAAATTTCTAAGTTTTAATTCATTCTTTTTGAAATCATATTTAATAAAGATAAAATTGTAACTTCACTATATTAATTATTGTTATCTTAATATGTATGTCTTTTTTAAAGTGAATAACTATATAGGAACGGAAGAAGTAATAGAAAAGTGGGCCCTATTTGAAATGTGAATAACCAAACATGTTGACGGAGCGTTGCTTGCTTGTTCACATTTCTTATATAGTAAAATATAGTAAGTAATCTATTTAAATAAACGTAAACTGTACAATTAATTAACAATGCAATAAAAAATGTTACTTGTGAATATCCTCCAGGGGAGTAAGGATACGTAATTCATGTGCTAATCACTTAAATGTTTTATTATTTTAAGAATTCTTTTACAACTACTACTTGTAATATCTCCTAGAGAATTAATTAGTTGAGTAATCCTGAAAATATTATTGTAGAAAAGTTGGTTATGGACGTCGTTAGCGACTAGCACATGGAATGCACAAATGATATAAATAGAAATATATTTGCCATAAAATACTACTTACTTTATTTAATCAAGCTACCCAAACATATTATTATTTGTAATTATATTATCTATTATAATTAATTATATTATATCCTCATATGAGCAAGTTGTTAAGATAAGAAGATCCAATGCCCTCATGAAGGTATAGGGCAGTCACTTTACACATAATTGAACAAGCAAGAATGAAGAATCTATAACCATTTTTTAACATATAGTTTGATTAATTCCAATGATCACCTTACACCATGTGATGAGCATTAATCAATTGATTATATAATTAATTAGTTTAGGTAAAATATAGATCTTCAAGAATCACAAGAAACGGCTAACAATTAGCATTTGGAATTATTTAACAAGCCAATAATTGGCATCAAACCAATCCTTGCACGGGCAATTAGTTATTGAAGTTATCGATATTTATTAATTCCTAATTAGCATTTATTCTTTGACCCAAAAGATATCTTTTTAAAAAAAAGATGAAGGAAAAATATAAAGTAGATATGTATCACTTGCTGACTAGAAGCCCATCCAATGGAAAGATATTACACTACTACATTGTTTAACACATTTTAATGCTTGCAAGAATTCATCAATTTGCAATAAAGAAGAAGAGTTATAATTGTTTGTCTCGTTTGGACTTGGTGAAAAGAAAGAACTAAAGAATTGAAATATGGATGTAGAAGGGGAAAAAAATATATTACGCATGATACCTAGTAGCATATTTTATTATTTTTCAAAAGAAAAAAACAACTAGTCTTTACATAATTAATGAAATAAAATCAACGAATTAAATGTACGCTAAAATAATGAAGACGAAAAATAGGACCAAGTCATGTTAGCAATGTAACTCAAACTTTTTATTATTATTCTTATTATTATTGGTTCCCATTCAGTGTCTAGTATTCGTATTGAGGTCCGATTTAATCTGAATTCGTGTCGGAAAGTCTCACATGAGAGATAAAACACTCCCTAGCAAAGACAATTCCGTATCCAAGGAGACTCAAATACAAGACCTCTAGTTAAGGATGAACGAGTACATACAACTCCACCACAACCCTCTTGTTGGTGCAACTCCAAGACTTGATTACAAAAAGTCAAGAGACCTCAAAGAAGCCCATGAGTGAGCTTAAGTGTTTGAGATATGAAATAATACACTCTTATTCATATGAATTGTGTGTTTGAGATAAAAGTGAGATATATTCACAAACTCTTTTTCTCTAAATTTTGTTTTAGTTGAGACCCCTATGAGGAAGTCAGTTTTGGGTAGAATTTTCACCCGAAAAGATAGTATGAGTTATGATATTATAAATAGTAATAGTAAGAGTGCCTAAAATTAGAAGAATGCATGCAGAGGTTCAGTAATCGAAGAAAGAAAGATAGTGATGAGCAATCTATGTTATTATAGTCATGCACCCAGTAAGTTATTAATAAAGAGCTTTCTCTTATGGGTAGAATAAGAAGTGACGATTTTGTGAAGAGTTCATGATATGAGGTGGATAAATAGTTACTAGTCATGATAGTTAAAATATACTTTAACCAAAAAGGAGTTACGATTATGATTTTTGAGGGAGAGCCCATAATATTCAAAATTTTATAGAACTAATTAGGCAATAATGTCTAGTGATGAGTAAATAGTACTCAATTTGTGAGGTGGAATGGGGCAGTAATATGTAAGGATGTAGGCTGAGAGATAAAATATTGATAACTTATCATGAGGTTTTAGTGGGTGAGCGTTTCTAAAATTTTATCTATTAGTTATTAGTTGGTATGTTATGCGAGCAATTATATTAATATATGGCTTAGTAATAAAAAGAAATGCTTGAAATTGAGATGATTCTCGTGATAAAAAGAATGACAACATGAAGGTGATGATGTTTGTTTGGAGATCTGATCTGGTGAACTTGACATAGAGTAGGTGAAGAATTGGGATGTTAGATACAATGATGATAAGTGGTACAAATTAGAGATCCTAAATATTAGATAAGGGCAGTGAAGTGTGGCTAAGTCGTAAGAGTAACAGGAGCACTAAGAGGTGTACCGAGATTATATGTAATAAATGATGTTCCAATTAATTTGCTGATTTTCCATGTGTACCTAGATAGTATATTTGAGCTGTCAATTTGGAATAGGCTGAAGTAAGCATTATTTTTTCCCCTTAAAGAGTTATATGAAGCAACGTTATAAGCCAATGAGAAAAGGTTAATAGAAGCATCTTAGAAAGAGGTTCTAGAAGGAGTTTTAGTACCAATAAGTTAAGCCTTTCCTCAGTATTAGAGTAAATGGAATGTAGACCATCTTAGAAATGATGAGAATAGATCCATGGCTTTAGAGTGTCAACTTGAAACCTAAAGGGGGATGATGAGATGAGAAATCAAGTCAAGTATTGAGGATGAGATAATTATGTCTTCCGAAAGAGTTGTAGAGGTACATCAATCCATTCATACTATAGCATATTCCTCAAAGCTCAAATATTAAAACATCTTGTATTGGGAGAAACGAGGCATTAAATAGGGGTTTATCGGGACCAATGCCATAAGCTTCCGAAATAGAATAAATCTTCGTAAAGTTGATCATTATGAGTCTTACAACGAAGTTGATTGGCAGGTTCAATGGCAATTAGAAGGGGATTCATTAGCTTGTTATTTAGAATGAATCGATGAAATGACAGAATCCATACAAAATATTCAACAGGATCTGGAAGGAATTCGATGAGGAAGTTTTTTATATCAGAATTTTTTGTATGACCTATGCTCATACCTTTTAGAGAGTTTCACATTATGCTTAGTTTCTAGAATGATGGCCAAAGACTTTATCCTTTTAACCTCGAGCTTAATCCATAAAGTTGTGGATCTAAGTCTCATGCTATGAACCTATTCATATAAGCAATCATGTCTTACAAAATGTTCAGTCTCACAAATTCATTATTTAACTCTCAATGGCTAGCAACATAATGTTATGTCATGTATATTCTTATATCAGAATTCTCGAACGAATCGTGCATATAATCTTTCGCCCTAAAGTCCTTTAGGTAATTCTTTTTGGTTTTGGAGAGTGATGTTGTTGATAGTAGTTGTGTGATGATGGATGAGAGAATTGTTATTTCTTATTGTGATAATGATGGTGTGTCTATTACATCTAAGGTTATGAATGTGGAGTAATTATGAGCTAATGTTTTTCTTCAATGAGTACTAAGTCAGCATTCTTGTGGTAATGCATGAAAGTTCATTTGGTAGAGATGATGAGGGGATGAGAAGTTCTTAGAAAGTTGGTTAGTAGGAATCTTGAATGTGGTGTTATTAACATGTGGACATTAATTTGTGATACATTAGGTGTTTCGTGGAGATGAGCTCAAGGTTAGTTGAAAGTAGCTGTAAGGAGTAGTGTTCTTGGGATGTGATTTTCTACAAAGGTATCAAACCCGAATTTTGTGATTTAGATCAAAATGATCGCCCTATGTTAAATACTTTGTGATTCTGAGTTAGACTTGAATATATCAAGAGTAACCCCTTTCTGTCACACCAGCCGTCATTCGAGGACGAATGATCCCAAGGGGAAATAGTGTAACACTCCAAAAGTTTCTAAGTTAAGACTCAAATCATTCTTCATTTACTTGTAGGGTCATATTGGGTGATTCTTAGATTAATCATATGTGTAAAGGTAAATTGTTTAGTATGGAAATGATTTTGAATATCAATTAAGGTCACTAGAAACGCCTAGCACAAAGTTGAGTGGCCTAACCGATTAAGCTTTTACATATGGTTTTACTTAGGTCAACATAAAACGACCATATCTCTAAGAATATAAAGAGTTACATGGAACACAGCCTACCATTCCAATAACATCAATTTCCCGTCAATCAAATTTTTAGTAAAAAGTTATCACCATTTTAGTAACTTATACAGTGCAATAACGAATTACCCGATGGGAAAACATTAAAAGGGTCTTTTTGTATTTTTACCTCCAAGAAAATTCTTAACGAATTTCTTAACTAATATATCGCTCAAAACAATCAGATTTTGATCTTTTAATTCATTATTCTCTTCTCTCTCAAACCTTAAGACAGAACCCTTAGAAAAAATAAAGGTAGAAGACTGCATTCAAGATTCTTTCAATTATTTTAAAGATTCTTTCAATCTTTTTCGTGATTCCTTTTAAAGGTAAGTACTTATCCAAGAATTTCATTATTTCCAACTTAAATTCCTCCATACAAGCATGTATCATTGATAAAAATAATAATTTTTGGCCATAGATATTTCAAGAGTCTCAAAAATTGTTTTCTTGAGTTTTCTCCTCAAGCTAGTGTTTCAAGACTTCGAATCAAGATTCTTCAAGAACCCTGTTCTTCCATATATGTAAGGCTATCATAGTGTTGGACTACTTCGTCCTCACATCCTACATCTACTTTCTAATCAGTAAAAGAGAAATATAGGATTCTATCCCTAGATTTGAGTATTAATCTTGAGATAAGTTGATTTTGAGTTTATGTTTCTTTTTAAAATTCTATTTGTAATTATTAAGTGTCTATATTGTTATTGAGATCCTTGAGTTAATTTGTTCGTGTCTATAATAGCATGAACCCTAGTTTGAGTTTTATATCTTGAGAAGATTTTCAAAGCCAACACTTGAGTATTAAATTGAGTTTTTGAGGAAGTAAAGATGAGTTTTGAAAAGAAGTTTAAAGTTTCTATTTTATAAATATTTTTTAAGAGTTTCTAATGTTATTATATATATANTTGACTTGGTAAAGCATTTGGATTCGCTCCATTTCCAACAGATACTGCATTATCTGCATCACCAGTTCTAGGCGTACACTATGTTCCAGAGCCTTTAGTTTAGTTGCGGAGTTAGAAGCTACTATGCATAGATAGTGACCAATTTCTATATCCTGCCTACGAATCGAAGTTCTTATCTCTCTAGATCATGAATAAATCACCCGGTGGAAATGAATGTACGAGTATGTAGTATGGCTATGTAAACAAAATAACTAAACAGAATGACCGAAAGGAACTCAACTAAATCAATACATGAACATGAAGTGAAAAACATTTAAGCTTTACAATAAAATATATAATGAAACAACATGAAAATAATATACTTTACATGTGGGGAGTTACTCTAACCAACAACCATTACCATGAGCCTAGCAATGATACAACGTTTAACCTCATGTTGCCTAGGGTCATGCTATACTTTTCCAGGGTGTAGGATGATATCGTGACTATGGATCCATCTACTTAGCCTTATAAGAGGTAGCGAGGAGTCACATGAAGAATCAATGTTATCCTACCCATTATAAATAATGTACTTCTTACATTACTTGAAATACTTTTCAAAACTTGAGACGTGTTTACCTTCTTGAAAACATGCCCTTATGAACTTATCTTTCAAGTCCAATAATTAGCATGTATATATATATATATATATACATGCTAATTATTGGACTTGAAAGATAAGTTCATAAGGGCATGTTTTCAAGAAGGTAAACACGTCTCAAGTTTTGAAAAGTATTTCAAGTAATGTAAGAAGTACATTATTTATAATGGGTAGGATAACATTGATTCTTCATGTGACTCCTCGCTACCTCTTATAAGGCTAAGTAGATGGATCCATAGTCACGATATCATCCTACACCCTGGAAAAGTATAGCATGACCCTAGGCAACATGAGGTTAAACGTTGTATCATTGCTAGGCTCATGGTAATGGTTGTTGGTTAGAGTAACTCCCCACATGTAAAGTATATTATTTTCATGTTGTTTCATTATATATTTTATTGTAAAGCTTAAATGTTTTTCACTTCATGTTCATGTATTGATTTAGTTGAGTTCCTTTCGGTCATTCTGTTTAGTTATTTTGTTTACATAGCCATACTACATACTCGTACATTCATTTCCACCGGGTGATTTATTCATGATCTAGAGAGATAAGAACTTCGATTCGTAGGCAGGATATAGAAATTGGTCACTATCTATGCATAGTAGCTTCTAACTCCGCAACTAAACTAAAGGCTCTGGAACATAGTGTACGCCTAGAACTGGTGATGCAGATAATGCAGTATCTGTTGGAAATGGAGCGAATCCAAATGCTTTACCAAGTCAAAGCAATGGGTTGAAAAATCATTACAAGGGATGGGAACGACGTACTGCTCAACAGTTACACCTACTTGTTCAACACTATACTTCGATTCTGCCTTTCTAAAATGAACATCGGCTCTAACAATTCCATCATCGTCTACCAAAATGACCGGAATTATTTCAAAAAAAGTAGGCATACGAAGTACAAAAAGTTCACGCCCTTTCTTATCTTTAAAGATGGGGTGTCCTAACCATCCAACGACCTGCATCCTTTGATGATGTAGATATAGGTGTTCATGATTATTAACAAGTTCTTCGTTGAGATCACTCTACACTCCAGTTAGCTTTTGTGAGCCTCCTTATATTCCACAGGACTTCACATTGACTTTCTAGTTAGTAGTTTTGAGGTGTCGTGGGTCTTGTCTCGACATCCTTTCTTAATAGTAGAAGCTTCATCGATATATAATTTTTGAGACTCTTTCAGTTTTACATATTTTATTTAAAACTGTTATTTCATACTCAGTATATTCAGCGAAGTTTTGAGATTCAATAAACTGTTTTTGAATATTTACTTAAATTTTATGCTTATGTATGCTTGAGTTAGTCTTCCTCTTGTAGTCAACCAGGATGAGGGTTCACTTGGTGACAAAACAATGGTTCTCGAGTGTCCGCCACATCCAGGGTGTAGGATCATGTTGACATATAGAATACTACAAGTCTTGAGCCTCTTCCAAAACATTATGGATCAAGTCACCCACCTAAGGAATACAAATCCTTTCTCTAAAACGAAGCATATTGAATGCATTGAGACTGGCATCGTGAGTCTCCCCAGACACCACCTTACCTTTTATGTTAACCAATTCCTCCCTTAAATTTTTTATCCTTGATTCCCTCTATGAATATGAATTTAAAATCAATACTACCAAACACTCTACCCTTTCCAAAGATGCCTAACCTCCCAAACATATGCTTAAAATTCTGAATTTCCTAGGCTAAATCTCGCTTAGACACCCCCAAAGAAAGCCAAACTGCCCTTGCTAATCGTTTTACGGCTTAATATCTCTTCCACCATATTAGGCTTACCCAGATGATAGTGAATTATCATATCATAAACCTTGAGCAACTCCATATATTTCTCTACCTCATGCTTAGATCTTTCAAAGTGAATTCATGCTAAAGATTGTGATGATTACTAAACACCTCACACTTAAACCGATATATATAATGTCGATAGATTTTTGAGAGAAAATACAACCTTTACCAACTCTAGATCATGGGTGGGGTAGCTTCTCTCGTGAACATTCAACTGTCTAGAAGCATAAGCTATAACATTTTTTCCTACATGAATAATATATCTACGTTCGAATGTAAAGTATCACAATAAATAATAAAATTCTTAATTTAAAGTATCCGACCACCCAAACGGTACCTCATTTTGTGTCAACTTGGTCAAGTGTGTAGTAATAGCATCAAAGCTCTTCACAAACTTGGGATAGAATCTAGAAAACCCCCTAAAACTTCTAATCTCTGTCACAAAGTTAGGCCGAACTCAATTCTTAACTGCCTCAATTTTTTATGGGTCTACCACCAACCTTTTCTTCAAAAGCATATGCCCAAGCAAGGAAACTGAGGAAAGCTAAAATTCACACTTAAAATAATTTATCATACAATTTTAGTTTTGAACAATGCAGAGATGGTATGCATGCTCTTGCTTTCCTTGGAGTAAATCCAGATATCCTTTATAGATATAATAATAAAAGAAACTAGGAAAAGCTTAAAATCATTCATTAAATTCATAAATGTTATAGGTGTGTTAGTCAACTCAAATGACATCACTAAAAACTCATAATGACATATCGAGTACTAAAATTTGTCTTAGACATTTCTTCAAGTCTACTCTTTAATTAATGGTACTACGACCTCAAGTCAATCTTAGAAAAGATAGAAGAATCTTGCAACTGGTCAACCAAATCATCTATACGAGGCAAGGGATACTTATATTGGATGGTAACCTTATTTAATTACTGGTAATCAATACAAATCCTCATACTACCGCTCTTCTTCTTTACAAGATTGACAGGATTACCCTAAGAAAAAGCACTAGGATGAGAAAATACCTTATGAAGTAGTTTCTGAAGTTGAGTATTAAGATCTCTCAACTCTATCATAACCGTGCGATAGGGAGGAACGAAAATTGCAGAGTGCCCGACTCTTAATCCATACAAAAGTCCATGTCCATATCCGGAGGCATACCAGGAAGATTTATACATAGGAAACATCTTTGAAAAATCTTTAATAGCTTAGGCATGTACACCCCTTCCAACTCTAACCTTACCTCCCACGATCTCTTGAGTCACTGTAGTAGCAATAGAATTTAACTCATAAATTAGGGAAACAAGCAAGTCATACCCGAGATCACATCAAAGTCTTGAATATCTACTATCGTTAAATCTACCCGATTTTGTAGGCCAATTAATATACATAACAATTACGATATACATGAGTTACTACTACCAACTCTCCAATAGGGGTAACAACATGTATAAAGGCATAAAAGGTATAAAAAATCAAATCAAGTCCTAGAGAAACTTTCACAGATATATAAGAATAAGTAGAACCTGGATCAAACAACAAACGATCCATTTGATCTTAGACAAAATTGTTACTATCATAGTTTCTAATGCCTCAGCGTCTCGTTTTCCCGGGAACGCATAACAGTGAGCTTTGTCATCATTATAGTCAATCCCCTTTCTGGGCTACACCGCTCCTCACCCAGATTACCATTACGTTGGCCTTCACGACATTTTTGACTGACTCCCCACTCAGAAATATAATCCTAAAATCTTTGATCAAATCAAAAATATTTATAAGGTAAAAGCCATAACCCTAAACCCTAAACCCTCTGAGCCTACACCCTGAACGTGATGGGCACTTGAGAATTATTACTATTCCTCAAGTGAAACCTCACCTCGGTTTACTAAAGGTGGAAGACTAACTCAAGCGTACACAAACATAAACTAAAAGAAATATTTAACAAGAGTTTACCAAATATCATAACTCTCTACATGTATTGAGTAAAAACATAAGGTTTAAGTAAAAAATATGAAATTTAATATTAAAGGAATGATCAAGATTATCTATCTATGAAGTCTCTACTGAGGCGTCGGGTCAAGATCCATAACACCTTAAAATTTTATTAGTAGCAAATTATAAAACTGGAGTCCTCCGAGAACAAAGAGGCCTCACAAAACTGACAAGCGGATGTTATTATCTCAACGGAATTCCTGTTGATGATTCTAAGTATCTAAATATGGATCATGACAATATGTAGGTCGAATTACATCAAGACATTTAATATAGGAGTATGTAATGGGGATGAATAAAATAAATAATTGAACCAAAAAGACTAAAGATAACTCAACTAAAGAGTAATATAAATCATGATGAAAATAATTTGAACTCTTTCTATAGCAATGCAATTATTAGGGTGTTTCTCTAACTAAGAACCATCATTTTGAGCCTCGTGATGGTACAACTTCTTACTCACGTTTCTAGAGTCGTCCTACACCTTTTCGGAGTATAGGACGCAACTGAACTGCTGGATCCACTAAAAATCCTTCTTTTGGCAGCCGAGGAGTCACCCGTCTCTCGATACAATCTTATCTACGTTGGAGGCGTATGTTATGGCGTTTGACTTATATGAACTCTTATCCCAAATCGGAGCTCAACACTACTCCAAAAATATAAATGAATGCTCATGTAATGATACTCTCATAGAGATAAATTTTTCAAAAGACCTCTTTAAAAGGTAACAGAAGTTGTATTGAATATGTATGAAATACTTTGAAAACTCTTTATACTTTTCTATAAGTAGTACTCACTTTTTTATGTGGAAAATCATACTTTCTTTAAGGGTAACTGAACTTCCCTTTATCTTTATCTAACTGAAAGGCTTTCCAAAACTATATATGCTCTTCTTATAATAGTAGTTTTTTTCCCAATGTGAAACACTACTTTTTGGAACCTCTTATGTTCCCTCAAACTATTCTCAAAAGATACTTTAAGATACTCTTGAATTCACTTTAAAATTCCAAAATCAATGCATGAAAATAAATGCACAAAGGGATTCAATAAAAATCTTATCAACTAGGGTTCATGCGAAATATAAGCATGCGTAAACAACTCAAGGATATCAATGCACATAATATTGCAATCTCAGAATAGAAGAATTTGGAATCAGAACAAGAATTTAAATCATATCAAGAAGTTTGTATAACTAAGGGCAAAATCCTAGATTGATATTTTCACTAACTGAATTTAGGTGTAGAGCGTGAGGACAAACTAGTTCAACATTATGAATAACCTCACATACCTATAAAAACAAAATTCATGAAGAAGTTTGAAGGAGAACTTGATTGGAAGATTCGAAAAACTAGCTTTGGTCTTCCTCGCAGTTTCTTAGAGATGAAGAGTGGAGAAGAATCTTGGACTGAAAACTTTAGGATTCTTGAAGAGGGTCTTGAACTTGGAGCCTTTAGATCTTTAGAACTTAGAGAAATTCATTTCTTGGAGTTCTTTATCTTTGAAAGAATGAGAATTGGGGGTTTTGAGACTTGTTATATGTATAATGATGTTATTAGATTGTAAGATGGACTTATGAAAGTTGATTTAGGATAAAAGATCAAGAATACCCTTTTAGGAACGTAAGAAAACAATTCAGATAAAAGAAAACACGAATCCCACCGGTCAACTCAATGATCTGGAGGTCTCATCACCAAAAATACTCGGTGGATCACCAATTGGAACTTTAGGTCGCCATTCAGGTTTTTGGGACAACTTGGCGATTCTCCAACCCATTCGGTGGATTTCTTATTGAGCCGGTGAGTTCGCCCAATTTCTGGTACGGGTATGTTCTGCTAAAACAACTATAACTGCTTACTTCAAACTCTGAATAAGGTAAATTTGGTGTCATTGGAAAAAAGACTCATAGAATTTCAATTTGGTAGGTCATAGGACACCTAATTCATTATATTCTGATATATGAGTGTTTGAAGTTGATCTTTATATGAACTCATGCGAGAACTTAGTCAATATGAATATTTTCAACTTGGCTTGGTATTTGAGGTCCCTTGTTATCCTAGATTACTTTAGATACTGTTGATAAACTTGGTACCGGACTTTATAATACATGAGAAAGTATGATATCACCCGATTCAAGTTCATATACTTACGACAAATGATTTAGATTTGTAAGAATAGAGTTGCGTGGTGTTATAAATGATTCAGGTCTTAGGTTAGAAATTTTTAGGGTGTTGCAGAATCATCTATAAAAATTAGGTGATTTTATATTAGAAAGACTTGCTTATAATCATTATTTTTATGTTTGTCAAATCTATATATGATATAAAGATAGATTAAAAAAAATGACGTGACACCTTTTTTTTTCGCCAAGAATTCTATTTATCTTTTCTCTCATTTTTAGGTATCTTTTCCATTAATTTATTTATTTCTTTATTATTATTTTACAAATATGAATGTGACAGTTACTACTCCCTTCATTTATTCATATATTTCTATAAAAAAAAGTTTAATTATCTTTATTTTAATTACTTGCATGACTTTTGATGATGATCACAACTCCTAAATTTTATTAACAGTCATATTATTTTGTATTCCCTATTGTTATCTTATAAATGGCTGAATGGTAAGATTATGTGTGTGTGTGTGTGTATATATATATATATATATATATAT
>NC_028644.1:9602330-9603287 GCF_001406875.1 Solanum pennellii | reverse complement strand
AAATGTTGCTTTAGGTCGCGATACATTTTGGTTGCACCAGGATGTATAGAGTACCTTGAACTATGAGCCTCTTTAAGAATAGTGCGAATCAAATCATCAACACGGGGCACACATACCCTTCCCTTAATCCTCGCAATACCATATCTCGAATTCGGCTCAGCTTCTCATCAGCAAACTGTTTTCCCTTAATCTTGTCAAGAAAAGAGGATCTTGCCTCCACACAGGCCAAAAGTCCTCCTTTCTCTAGTACTTCCAGCCTCATAAGGTCATTAGCCAGAGTCTGAACCTCTCTAGCCAATAGGCGTCTAGAAACCTGTAAGTGGGCTAAACTACCCATGCTCCCTGCTGTTCTACTTAAAGCATCTGCCACAGCATTAGCTTTTCTTGGGTGATACAAAATAGTAATATCATAGTCCTTCAATAGTTCCATCCACCTCCTCTGCCTCAAATTCAAATCTTTCTGAGTAAAGACATATTGTAAACTACGATGATCTGTATAAACTTCACACTTGACCCCATATAGATAATGTCTCCATTGCTTTAATGCAAATACTACTGCAGCCAACTCCAAATCATGGGTCGGATAGTTACGTTCATGCACTTTTAATTGCCTCGAAGCATAAGCAATTACATTTCTTTCCTGCATTAGCACTGCACCCAAACCAGAATAAGATGCATCACAATAGACAATGAAATTCTTACCTTCCACTGGCAAGGTAAGAATTGGTGCAGTAGTCAGCAAGGTCTTGAGTTTCTGAAAACTTTCTTCACATTCATGCGACCATACAAAGGGAACATTCTGCTTTGTCAAATTTGTTAGCTGCGAAGCAATAGAAGATAATCCCTTGACAAATCGACGGTAGTAGCTAGCTAAACCAACAAAGCTTCTTACTTAGTAGGTCTTACCCAACTCTTCACTGCTTCAATCTTAGAAGGATCCACCATCACTCCATCCTT
>NC_028644.1:9557498-9599822 GCF_001406875.1 Solanum pennellii | reverse complement strand
TATATATATATATATATATATATATATATATTATGTGTCTAAGTTATGCAATGCTATAGAATCAAAACTCATCCCAGAGTCATCATCATTAGGATCTTGGGCAAATTGCATTGTTTCTAAGTTTTCTTCTGAATGTTCTTGACTATTTTTCTGGCTTGGAATTGGGCTTGGGTCTTTAATCATGTATTTGTCTTGTTCCTGTTTTTGTTTGAGCAGATTTTCTACTGTTTTAGTAATGAGAAATTCTATGTCTTTAGTTTTCTGGGCCTTTTTAGTTTTCTGTTTCAGATTTTGCGTAAAAGATAGTGGTAGTCTTCGTCTATTCTGAGAAGAAGAAGAACTTTCTTCATTTTCACTTTTTGGCAAAGTGACAGCCATAAACGGATTTGATAAGTCTTTACCGGGTACCATTTGAACCGGACTAGCTGTATCTTCATTCGATACAGTGAATTTCTTAATATTCAGTGGGGAATGCACACCCATCTCATCCATTTTTATTAGGGATGGAAAACCCTGTATATCTGTCTGAGTTTGTACATCTTGTTTATTTTGACCTTTGTTTTCCATTCTTTGGAGTTTTTCCCTGAGCTTGGCATTTTCTTGCATTAGTGCTTCATTTCTTCAATATAGTCTTTTAAATGCTTCGGTCATGGATGAGCAATGATCATAGAATATTACTTTGTCTGTATCCTTTTGGATGTTGTATTGTGGAGTTTTATCTGGGTTTTGTCTAAGGGCTGGAGAAATATAGTAATTTGGTCCTAATATCCCTCTAGCATAGTCTAAAGCTTCTATAAAATCATTAAAGCCTTTAAAAAAAATGTTTTTGAAAACCTTTAATAGAGTCTAAAACATCTATCCATGTCTGAAAAACACCATTTGTTTTACCATGAATTACCACATAATATTTAAATCTATTTTCTTTATTTTTGTTAGTAAAATAATATCCTAAAGCATTTAAAACGATAATTATGTATTTAGTTTCTTTTTTATTATGTGCTATCCACATATTATCTATAAGGCATGTTTGATGTTTGTCTAGTTGGCAGTTAGACAAATGTCTGAATGTCCAATTAGACGGTTCATATGCTATTAAATTTTGTTGTCCAAACTACAGTCTTTCTATTCTGACGTCATCAATGTTGTCTAGAGGTCTAAAATGTAAATTTGATAACATTGTCTGCAAAGTCTGGGGTTGAAGGTTGAACTCTTTTACCCTTGTCTGGTAGTAGTGGTCTCATTCTGTAAAATTTAAACTTTTATTAGTAATCTGCTTAATTGATCGGCTATATGTTTATCATTTCCTTTTATATGCTCAAATATAATAGATTGATAAATAGATATAGTATCTAAAAAATTTAACCATCGTCTTCTATTACTACTCTTTTCATTAATTTTCTGATGAAATTTTACTATAGCTTCACAATCTGTCCTTACTAGTATTTCTGGTTTGTTTAAAATGTATATTCTAAAACAATTCAGGCCATATATTACAGCTAGAATTTCATTGTCTATGCTAGCTTTATTTCCTTTTTTTATATATTTTTCACTTTGGTAAGCACATATTTTTTCTTATTGGTTAGGACTATATTTATGAGGTCTAGCTTTCAATACTGCTCCCCATCCTTCGAAACTACCATCTGTTTCGATAATTAAATAATCTGATTCCAAAGGCATATTAAGATCCGGAATATTTTTTATTTTATCCTTTATTTTTTGTACTAATTTTATATCTTCTATATTAAAATTTCTTTGTCCTTTGCTTCCTGTCTTAGAATATAATGGTCCTGCAAGTTTTCCTAAATCTTTAATAAATGTTCTGGCATAGTTTATTATTCCTAAAAAATTTTGTAAGTCTTTTAAAGTATTTAATATATCTGGCATATCTAAGACTTTTTTGGCTATATGAGGTTGTAGTTTAATTTTTCCTTCTCCTAATATAATTCCTAAAAGATTTATGTAATTTTTACATAATTCCATTTTCTTTTTACTAATTATTATCCCATTATTAACAAATAACCTAAACACCGTTTGTAAATGTCCTAAATGTTCTTTTATATCCTTACTAAATACTAATATATCATCTACGTATACTAAGACAAACCTTTTGTATTCTCCAAATATTTTATCCATTTTTCTTTGGAAAATTGGAGGCGCAGTTTTTAAACCAAATGACATGACTAACCATTCAAAATGTCCTTCTGAACATGTAGAGGTTGTCCATTCAATACTATCCGGATGCATTTTTATCTGCCAATATCCTGATTTACAATCAAACTTACTGAATATTCTTTTTCCTTGTATTCTATTTATTAGTTATTTTTTATCTGGTAATTTGTATCCATCTGTTTTAATGTTATCGTTTAGTCTTTTATAATTTATTACCATTCTACCTTTTCCTCTCACTATTTAATTATGATTTCTTACCATAAATGCTGTCGATCTATGTTTTGAGGTTGATCTTTTTATTACTCCTAATACTAATAGTTCTTTAATTTGTATACTAAAATCTTTCATATTAGTTGCTTCTATCGCAGCAGTTTTTATTATATATTCGGGGTTTATAATGTCTAGTTTACACACAATTTTGTTATTTTCCCAATGTTTTAAGGGCTTTTCGCCTATTATTTCTATTTGATCTAAATTTTTATAATATTATTTAAGTCATGTTGGTTTTTTATTTATCCTATTTTCTGAATTCCTGTTTTAAAATTATATAATTCTGTTGCTATTTATATTAAGACATAATTTTTGTCTAAATTATCCAAATCTTTTAATTATTCTATTTCTGATAAATTTTCAGATATTATATTACAACCTGTTTTACTACATGTTGAATTATTTTTACAATTAACGCAACATTTTTCTTTTGATTTGTGTCTTATTGTAGTATTAGGTTTACTAGTTAAGACCGATGTATAAGTGACACTTTTTAGAAAAAATTATTCCATCGCTTGTTATAATAGTGCCTCCTTTATTATGTAATATAAAATCTAGTCCCAATACAAAATCTACACTTATATTCAAGTCTCTTACCCATATTTTATCCATTTTATAAGTAGGTTTATAGAATTCTGAACATGTGTTTAAAAAACTAACATGTGCTTTATCTATATAGTGTCTATATACATTATGTGTTCTGTCCATTTGCATGGCTGCGAGCGGCTTTACTAAGGTTTTTATTAGTTCTGGAGGTACTATTTTCTTATTGAGGATGCTATTAGTACATCCCGAATCTACTAACGCTAAAGTTTCTATTTCGTATTCTCCTAATTGAAGTCTTGCTAATACTTTAACAGTATTTATTTTTTTTATCTTCATTGCATAATAAGGTGTTAAATTCTTCATTCATTAATTCTTGATTGTCTATTGATGATCGTGATTCAATATGTTTTCCCTTTTCTAATGGTATTATTCTGTCTTCTAATTCTTTTACTTTTGTTTCTAAACTTAATACTTTAAGGTTTATTAAAGGTTCATTTATATATATATTTATTTTTTTTATTTTGGATTATTAGTCCTAGTTGGTTTTCTATGCAAGTTATGCATCCTTCTTTAAAACATTTATTACATTTAGCTCTTTTATTTTTGCTAGGATACCATTTGCACCAACAACATGGATTACTATCTAAACCTGTGTCTTTTTCAAAATCATGTTGGCATTATATTATATTCATAAAATTAACTTGTAAATCTTCTAAATTCAGGTCTTCTAGTCCTATTTTATTAATTAGTTCTTCTCCTTCTAAATTGGAGGAGCTTTCTTCTTTAGTCTGTTCTTCTACATCGATACTTACTACAGAGTAAATACTCTCATTATCTGACATATATTCGTCTACATTTAATAATGCTTCATTCAATTCTTCTACTAGTTGAGCATTCTAGTTTTTGTGTTATATCTTTTAGGACAAGTATTTGCCAAATGTTCTATACTTCCGCATGTGAAATATTCTAACTTATTTTTATAGTTTATATTTGTTCTGTAATTTCTAACATGTCTATCTCTATTTAGATATGGTTTTCTAGCCGAAGATTTTCTAAGAAAGTATCCTTTCTTACTATATCTTTTATTATATTGTGGTTTATATTTTTTTATACTTTTTTCTTTTATATTGGTCTTTATCATAGCTTTGAGCAGTGTATATTACATCTTTACAGAAATTCATCTCATTTTGTTTTAATTGTTTTTGTATTTGTAGGTGCGTGCACTTTTCTTGTAGTATTTCAATTATATGTTGTATCCTATGTCCTATTGACCATTTAGCCTGAGGATTTTGTAATACTCCTTCGCGTTTACTCCATTTGTCTTCTATTTCTCTTCCTAATGCTCCAGGCAATTTATTAAATAACTTTTTTCCTAAATCTTGATCGAAAGCATTACCACTAATTGTACAGTAGTAAAAATAATCATTGAAGAATTTCTTTATATGGTACCAGTTACTTATACTCAACTGTTCTAATTTTATTACCGCATTTCTTTGTAGTGTTACTAATCGACTATTAGGGTCTTCTCCTGTTATTAGTGTATGAATTTCATTTGTAAAGTTATATGGATTTGGTCCTAATGATACCAAATATTGGAACTCTTGTGGGAATTTTACCTTATATGCTTCCCATAATGCTTTAGTGGATTCTCCTAAAAAGGTTTCTAAATACATATACATAGTTTCTGCATCTGTTTCAGTATAGTTTTTTATGAAATCTGCTACAACTATTCCTTTCCATAAATCTATTACTGAGTTCCATCTTTGTGGATCATGTGCTGCTATATTTAATATTTTTCCTTTACCTCCTCCTTCCTGTAGTATTATAGGTTCTTCTATAGGCATCCTTTTTCCGATTGGTTTTAGATTTGCTGGGGGAACATCACCATGTCTATACACTCTTCTACGTGGTATATTTCCAGTACTATTGTCTGCAGTATATCCTTGTTCCGTTGTTCTTTGGAATGGGCTACTTGAGCTTGCTGACTCCATTAATTCTTTTTGGCTAATTATAGACTAACTCAGTTGTCTCGCTATCACTTTCTTGTATTTCTTTTATTATATTATTAACTTTTTCTAATTTTTCTTGTAATATTTTTTCTAATCTATAGCCTCTATTATCTGTCCTGAATTCACATATTTTAAAATGAGATGTTAATTTTTCTAAGTCTAAATTTCCTAGTTTACATTCTTTACATTTGAACAGTTTATTCATGTTGTTATAACTTATCTCTTTTGTTTTTTCTATTACTAGATCTACTGCAAATTCTTCTTCTAATATTACTTCACTGTTCATTCCTTCTAATGGTACTTCCTCCACGACGCTTTCTTCTTCTATATTTCTCTGAGTTACATAGTTATAATCTGTAAATCTAATCGAGGGCTCACCCTTAGAATTTATGTACATTAGATGAGCATCAGGAATTAAACTTTCTTTTTTCTTAAAATCATCTAATTTCCAATCTAATCCCGCGTATTCTTCAGGATTTATCTTTTTAGGTTTTACTAGTTTTATTCCTTTATTTCTCATACTTCTACTAGTCTTTTATTTGTAATTTAAATTTAGTATTACTGTTGTCTGTTATTTTTCCTAAAGATCCTATGCACATTAGTAGGTTTTTTCCATTTTGCATTTCTTCATATCCTTTAGTTTGTATTCCTATTTTAATATGTTATTCAAATTCTTTTAGATTCATCATGAAGTCTGGACTTATATAAAATATTTCTCCATTATTTGTCATATCTACCTCAGTTAATCCAATAATTGATTTTTTTAGGTCTGACCATCTGTCATCATATATTACAATTAATATCTTTGTTCCTAAATTTTTTCTAGTTAAACCCTTAACACCTATTATTATTAGTCCCATATGCATTAAGTCTTTTCTTACTTTATTTAATTCTATTAGGGATTTTGAATTTATAAGATTTAGGGATACCGAATTATTTTCTATTACTGATAATTGTTCTTCTCTATAGTGCCTATATGATTGAGATTTGTTTAGGTAATTTGTATTATATAAAATTTTAGGGTTCAATAATCTTAATTGATTTTGTTGAAAATTTTGTATATCTTTATCCACATCTATTATTTCATCTAGTTGTTGATTGTTTTCTTCTTTAGTTCTTTTATTTAATATTCTTGATATAAAATTATTACCAATGCTATTTCTTGATTAGCTTGGTCTGGGTCTTTCTAATCCTTATTCGTTTCTTGATCTAGCTGAAAAAATGTCCATTTTTTTTCTTTATTATTTTTTCTTTTTGTGGGGTGATTTCTATTTTAGCTAATTTTTCTATTAATTCCTCTACCTCTGATATTTTTTCTCTTTTTTCTTTAAAAGTTTTATCTATTTTGTTATTTATTTGTAATAATAGTGTTATTATTATATTATTTTGTTTTATGATAACTTGATTTGATTTTGAAGATGGATTAAAATCTTTGTAATCAGTAGGAAAAATTATTCTTTTTTCTATTAACGTAGTAGCTTCTTTATGTGTCTCAGTTTCTACTAAGTCTATCATGAAAGAACTATTTCTTTTAATAATGCTAATTCTATTTTAATCTCTTGTATTTTTATAATTAATGTATTATTAACTTCTTTTTTTGTTTGTTTTTTAGTTCGCAATCTTTTATTTAATTCAATTCCTTGTTCCTTAATATAATCTAGATTACCCTCTATTTTTTTTAAAAAACTGTTTTTGTTTAAAGGTACAAGTATTTCATAATTTAGTTAAACTTCGCTATTTTGAAGTATTGTGGAGAGATGAAAAAATAATGTCAATTATTTTTTTTTTCTTTTTTTTCTTTTCGATCATCAAAATGTTATTTTGTGCTTATGATATTTTAGAGGCTGGAAGGGGAGGGGGAAATAGAAAAATGTTTTTTTTTTAGGATAAAATCAAATTCTGAACTTAAATAATTAAACTGAAATCAAAATATACATTGTAAAAATAATATTGTTTCATTATTTTGCAAGTATAGATAACCCGATCCGTGGGGTCAAGAAAGCGGAGTGGAGAAACATCAGATTTTAAAATTGAGAGTAAGAAAATGAAAATTATATTAATTTTGAACTTTTGGTAAAATTGAATACTTAACTATAAGAATAATATTTTTATATTTTTAAATAGTCATTTTGTGATGATGATTTTATTACCTTTGTCAGTCTAAATTTCCATGAATTTGTATCTTTTCTTTTAATTTTGTTAATTGGGAGGTAATCACCACTCCTTTGAGATATAGTGTTTTAAATTTTGATATATTTTCGATTGTAAGTTTTATTTAAAATATGAATGGTAATTTTTTAAATTTTATCTTCTATATTTTTATTTCACGTAAATGCACTAGATAAGAATCATGAGGCTACCAAACAAGTGATATGTTATCTTTTGCTATGAATATTTTTTCAATTAAATAGATGAAATCATTCAATGCATAATGTAAAGCTAAACCTAGAAAAGTTACATTATTTATTTTCTCTTCTTCTTGACCTTTTTTCACCCATTTCACGATAAAGTAATAACCTAATAATCTCTATTTAGTATTGTTTTCTTAATTATTTTAATCAAAAAATCATCTCAGTAAACTTATATAACATTTTTCAATAACTTCTATTATAATAAATAATATCCATTGATTTTGTGGCTTTTAAGTCACATTTTCACCACTCCTCTTAATAATCTCAATTACTCCTGTGTCTTTCCATGTCTATGACCCTCAAATAATATTCACTTCTTCAACTCTCTTAAGGATGTAATAAATTTCCTATGTTAAAGTTGTGGATAACAATGAGGCGTTAGATGGATTTATTTTTAAAAACAAATTATTAGTTATACTTGCTTATTTATTGCTTTAATACAAGAAGAAAATTAAGACTTGTAATCAACAGTAACGGGTAACCATAAACATTATTTCAATTATTTCCTATTAAAGGCTATTTTATAATCTTGAATAGTTGTGTAGCTAGTTTATTCGATTTACAAAATTAACATGTATATGAACATAGGAAAATTTATATACTTTATTTTCTAAATTTATAAAATATTTTCAAAATATTTACTAATAATTTTCATAATCACGCGAAGTGTGAACACGTTTACTACTAGATAAATTTGAAGATGTCTCTCACCACTTACATCACCCATCCTAAATCATAATCTACTTTTTTTTGTAAGCAATTAGCTAGTAAACGAAAAGTTTTAATTTTTATAATGAGAAAGCTAGACTTTTTCCTACAAAATTTTCTACATTCATGCATTATAAGAGAGGAAAGAGAAAAAGAGGTCAACCCCATTATAGAAAATGTTAAATTTCCGTCCCAAAAATCCACAATTAGTTCGGTAAAAAGGTGTGTAATTCCAATGTAAATGAAGAAGAAGAAAATTAATGTGTTGGTTAGTCAAAACCAAAAAAGAATGCGTGAGTTAGGCTTCTTATAGAATATGCATGCGTGTCCGTAAAAGAAATAGATATAGGGCTATTAATTAGCTCCAAGACTCTTTTAACATGTGTGATATTATTTACGTTGAATTACTTGTTCTCTGTTGAATTACTAGTTCTCTATTTTATAAAAAAATATTTTTACGTTAATTGGAATAGGACGTTATTGAAACGCATCATAACTTTCCATAGGGAGAGCCATATATTTCTATGACATGTTCACATGCCATAGAAAATCTTGAAAACTATCATGTTTTTTCGATTAGAAAACACCAAACTTTAGTGAAATCTATCTATATTTTGATATTTTTATTCATAGAGTAAAAGGTAGAGAATAAATGTCACAATAGATAGTGAAGAATATTCGGATGGCAAAACACCCTTTAGTTTAGACTATGAGTGAAGAAATTGTCTTTTTGAAAGGGGTGGTTAGTCCATTAAATAAGTAAACTTTGATTATTTTTGTCGTACGTACTTTCTAGAATAACATGCATATACTCTACAATTTAATTAAGGCGTTTTATAATAGATTTTTAAATAATTTTTTTTTAAAAAAATGACGAAGTTAAAGTTGGATTAAAGTTGGAGTTTTGAAAATAAAGTTGTATTTAATTGTATTTTTTAGTGTTCATACTAGCTCAATGTACATTTTAAATACAAAAAGTGACAAATAGATCGGAAAAAATGTAGTTATTAGTTATTTTCATATTTGATATGCAACTTCAAGTTTTAAAATTTTTATGAACAAATACTGATTTTCAAATAAAGTGAAAAATGTTCAATTTAAAAAATATATTTTTATGATAAAATAAGTGCTTAAGTCAATTCAAAGTCCTTCGAGATTTTGCATGAGATAAGGAGATATGTCACGCTAATTGACAGTATCACAAATTATTTAAGGATATTAGTCAAATAAAGGATCCTTTTGCAAAAGACGTCAGATAATTTAGTGGATTTTAATTGCCCCAAGGTCTAAAAGGGGCCAAAGGTTGTGGAGAAGAACATGAATTGAACACCTAAAAGTGTTTAAATAAATTTAATTAATAGGGGTGAAGTAACAAAACAAGACATTAGGGATTGGGTTAGGATGTAGGTCTAGAAAACGACCTCAATAAGAATTCAAAGAAAAATAGGGTGTTTACATGTCTTACTGGACATTATACGCTATACATTATTTTATGTATGTATTTCGTAGGGATAATGTCCAAGTAACCCCTGAACCTATGCCCGAAATCTCAGAGACACACTTATACTATACTAAGGTCCTATTACCCCCCTGAACTTATTTTATTAATAATTTTTTACCCCTTTTAGCCTACGTGGCACTATCTTGTGGGCCCAACGATGGTTGACTTTTTTTTTCAAACTAGTGCCACATAAGCTAAAAAGGGGTAGAAAATTACTTATAAAATAAGTTCAGGGGGGTAATAGGACCTTAGTATAGTATAAGTGTGTCTGTGGGATTTCGGGCATAGGTTGAGGGGGTACTTGTGCATTTTCCCTAATTCGTATCATATAATATATGTGTATAACTATTTGTTCAATCTATCAAATGGTGACAAATAATTTTATGTTTACATGACTTTTAGAGATGTTTTGACTTCCAAATTACACATCATTTAATATTATCAGTGTTCACTACTAAAAATTGCGTTAATCTGTTAATTTTTTGTTATAATTGGGGTATTGTTTTTAAATATTCTTATAGTTAAGTTTCAATAGTTAGAAATTGCCAGACAAAATTACTTCTTTATGATTACTTAATAAATATTTTAGAGTATATAAGAAAATGTTATAATTAAAAACAAAGTTGTTTAATAGTGTGTTGTGTTATATAAAATGAAAAATAGAGAGCAGTAAAAGGTATAATAAGCTATGAAATTGCTGCAGCTCTACACCGAAAATAAAATAGGAAAAAATATCTAACTAGACATCCTTATTTATCATATTTCTAATATTTTTTATCATTTTAAAATATTATTAATTTTCTTTTTTTCCTCGGAAACTCTACTCATTCAAATACATAACTTGTCAATTTCCAAATTCAAGTTTTCTTTTTTTATATTTTCACTCCTTCAATCTCTTCCTATTTTCACTCCCTCAATCTCAACAACTACTTCCTTCATTACAATTTTTAATCTCAAACATTTTCTCTATCTAATCAATCGATCAACTTCCTTCAAATATTTTCTCCTCCAACTTACAGTTCATTGTTTTTTGTTTTTATTTTTTATTTTTCATCTTTAACGTCCTGATACATATGGATGGTGATTCTTTAAATATTGGGACTACACAATTGACCTTACCTCATATTGCAATTAGTTGATGAGGGATACATTTTCGACTTAAAATTTGTCTGTAGGAAAATGCCCAAAAAGGGAGGAAAGGTCGAGTTGTTGCCGGCACCTGTAACGGCTTTAGGTTGAGATATAAGGATGACGTCATTGTTGAAAGTTGCACAAGTTGATAAAAGCAAAGGAGAAAGTGTAGAAAGATTTTATTATCATTATTATTATTATTATTATTATTATTATTATTATTATTATTATTATTAATATTATTATTTTGTTTTCAGCAGATCAGATAGTTGTTTTTTTTTAAATTTATTCTTGTTCATCTTTTTTTGATGCTTATGGGTTTAAATTCTTAGGGGTCGTTTGGTAGAAAGATTGATAATGCAGGAATTAGTAATGCATGGATTAATAATGCAAGGATTAGCAATGCAGAGATTAGTAATGCAGGGACTATATTTTATCAACTGTTTGGTTCATTATTCTCACATGATTTTGTGGGTGGTTTAAAACTCTACAAGAGGCTTATTTTCAATTATACCCTTGAATTATTATGTGATATTTTTATTGTGTATATAACATTATGACACATTTTCATGTTCATTCCATTGGCCAATATTTCTCTATCACATTCTCCTCTCAAATATGACTATTTCGAGAAATGAATTGTTAGTCCCATTGTATTGGATGGTTTTGACATTATTTAAATCATCACCCCTCCCAACTAAATGTCAAACTTGCAGAAACAACAAACTTCTTCACTCTCCCAACTTTCAACGACAGTTCCTCTTCTATCATGTTATTATTTTCTTAGCTCTCTTAAAGCCACGTTACACAATGTTTTAAGTTATATCGTAATTTGCATAAATTTGCAAGCCTATCAACATGGAATATTTATATATATATACGGTGCTTGAAGTTTTATATGGGTGAAACTCATTCATTTTTTGTCCGAAAGGGAAGTCTTAGTGTGTTGCTTGAGTGTTTCTTCTAATGTCTTGTTATTGAGTGGTGGCTTGTTCTCCCATGAGTAAGCCGAAAGGGATAGTCTTCAGGATCACCTTGGTGTGTTTTGAAGGAGGCATATGTGCACTTCCTTCATGTATTACCTTGGTGAGTCTTAGGATAACCTTAGTTAGGGAAAACTCCTACGGAAATGAGTTCACTTCCTCTTTGCTCGGCCTTGGAAGTTCACTAGTTTAGACTAGGATTAGTTCACTTTGTAATGTCCATAATGAGTTTACTGTAACATTTTGAAAGTTTACTGTAAAGTGGCTTCTTTTGCTAAAATTATGAAAATTCTTCTCTAAGTGTTAAATGATGATTCTTATGTTGTTTTACTTCTATATTCATGAATATTTTACTTGATTGACATGAAAATGTGTTTTTACTAAAATATCCCTTTTTGCATGTTTTTGCATATATCATACTTAGTAGATTGTTTTGTACTAACCCCATACTTTTCTATACTTTATAAGTATAGCTTTTTGAAGCAAGGTTGAAGTTTAGAAGGCAAGCTTGGGATTTGATTCTCTAAAGACAAAGTATGTCCTCACATATTAGAGGTCATAGTTCTTAATTCTTTTAGTTTTGTATAAGTGCTTATTATGTATTTCTTTTCATATAAAAGGTCATGCCACTAAGATATTATGTCGTATCTTAAGTTGGCTTGTGACGATAAGATTTTCTAAGTATTCATAAAAGAATTTCCTTTTATATTAAATGTCTTGAAAAGTTCTAATTCCGCACTACTTTTCATGTATTATGTAATGAATGATAGTTAAAGGGCTTGTACAAAACCCTTACGGGTCAAGTACGCCCCTCATGACCCAAGGGTTCTCCCTAACTTCTAAGGGGTGCTTTCGGGTCGTGATAGACTTGATATAAGAGCATAAGGTTATGGGATATAGTTTAGGTTCTAAAAGTCTCACAAGCCACGTATAGTAGTATCTTAGTCATTGGTGTGAGTTGCAACACATCCATGGACAAGAGGCTAAAGGACGATAGAGTTTCACTTTCTTCATTACTGTTGAATCGTGCCATAGAACTTAACTCCGTAAGGCCTCTCTATCTTATGTTCACTTGTCCAGTGGTCTTCTAGGTGTGATTGCTTGGAAGGGGACATGTTTCTAAGTTTGAGCAAGAGAAAAGGTGAGTTTTGATGTTATGATGATTTTGTGGCTAGAAGAGTAGATATGAATATATGTTTTGAAAATTGTGATGTTATGCCATTTATGGCTAGGTGTGATTTATGAGATTGAAGTGTTATGATCATGGTAAGAATTATAATGATTGAATATAGTGTCTTTGAGAGAAAATGAGTTATCTTGTGATTATGTTCAATGATGGTAGAAATGCTTTAAGGTGTGAATTTGAGGAATGTTGAGAGAATGTGGAGATATTGTAGGAGTTGAGGGCAACCCTCTTGTGTGGTTAATGTTTTAATAGTTGTTCCTGTAATTTGGTTGAGATTCTTGTATAGGTTTACACTAAGGAGTAAATGTGGTATGAATACCTAGTAAGGGAGTTTGTTCCATGTGATTGAGTTAAGTGGTGCCTAAGAGTTGAGTGAGGTGGTGTTCAAGAGAGTTTGTCTAGGATTGAATCCAGAGGAAAGTTTTATGCTTAACTTGTAAGGTTGATGTTTAGTCTTGATGTGCATGAGTTAAGAGTAGTGAGAGTTCCTACCTTGTGATAGGTGTAATTGTTCTTTTAAGTATGAGACCTTGAAGATGGCTTTACCCGAAGTGGGGGAGAATGAGTTGAGTAGAAAAGTTGGTTTGAGTATGAAGTGTATGAAAGAGTTATCTTGTATTATATATGAAGTTAGATGACTTAAGGTCTAATGTCAAAGGAGCAAGTTAAAGCTAAGTTTTGCATAATGAATGTTAAGTAGAACCGCATGTAGTGTACTTAGTCCAAGAGAAATCCTCAAGGGCCACTAAGTGGGAGTGGTAGTATGGGATGCTACTCTCACATTACACTTAGTGTAACTTGCCAAGTCTCTTTGGAGTAAGTTAGTATGGTATTGTCTCTCATATTGTCATGCCTTCTTGTTAAAGTTGCTTGAAAGGTGCATTATTGAAAATTTAAGCATGTGACACAATGATGTTTTAAGTTCACTGTAAGGAAGTCCAATTATGAGAAAATTACATTTTCATGAGAAATTATTTCAATGTGTATAGAAATAATTTTTATGAGCATGTTTAATGTTGGAGAAGGTAGTTCCTCCATAAGTGAAGAAATGAACGACAGATTGAATTTGTGAAGTTTTGCAAAATTGCCTGTGCTACAGTGATGCTCACTGTGAAAGTCTCCATTTTTTAAAAAAATTGCTTTGTCTTGAATTGTAGTTTTAATGTGTGTAAAAGTGTTTTATATTAGCATGTTTAAAGTTGGAGAAGGTAGTTCCTCAATAAGTGAAGGATAAGAGGGGATTTAGAAATGCAAAAGTTTTGCTAAAGTGCTTGTGTTGCAAAGTGTTTGAAAATGTGAAATTGAGCTCCTTGTTAGGTGGTGACTTGACTATGATGTTTGAGCATTGATTTTAATGTGTTATGTGATGCTAAATGAGTTCTTGTTAATCTTAAAGTTTTAGTGTCATTCGAGGAAGAATGTTATTCCAAGTGGGGGAGAATATAACGCCCTAAAACGAACTAAGGTTAACTAGAATTCGTGAATGTTTATCGAGTTAATTTTAATTTTAAAAGAGTTACATTGATGTTCTTAGGCAGTGTGTGAAGTTTGGAGGTCAAACGTCCAAGAACGTCTATGATGTTCGCAAAGTGTGTCTTAGAGAGTGCTTGTGTGTCTTGGTTTGTTTGAGCGAGTTTTATGTGTTCGTCTTAATCAAAATTGATGTGGGATATTCCTAAGACCTAGATAACTTAGTTTAGGGGTTCAACATTCGGGTACTACCCCACCTAGGACCCACAAGGGGCCCTAGAGAAGGGCCCAAGAGAAGGACCCAAACTGCCTTGGCAATGTACACCAACAAGGGCAAACGACGGCCAATGGTCCAACCTACGGCCCGTCGACTTGCCCCGTCGATTGGAACATCAAGTTAGGTTGTCGAGGTTCCAAATGGAGCTAATTACCAAACCACTAGACCCCACCAAGGAACCGTTGATGAACAGACGGTCCGTTGGTTTGCGTCCGTCGATGGTGTTGTCCTAAAAGCTGTAATTTTCTGCCAAGGCTTGGGGTGTTTGGTAAATTCACCCCAAGTCTTTTATGAACCATGGACGTTTATTTTAGGGTTTATTAGATATATTAAAGTGTTTTAAACACTAAGAGTTAATTTTAGACCTCATTTCCTAAAACCCAAAACTCATCTCCCTTAGAACTCTCTCTCAAGTCTCCTTGGAAGCTAAAAGTCAAGAAGAAACTAGGAGGGCTGGTGGTTGTTTCTTCATAAAAAAATCATTGGGTTTCTTCAATGTGAGGTATGGTATCCATCCTTTAAATCTCTTCCATTAAAGGACCCCTTTCTAATAGATTTCCAAAAGAGTTCTTCAACCCTAGTTTCTTCTATCTTTAACTCTATCTATGGGTCTTGAATGAAAAAGTTTCAAATGATCCAAAAAATGATCTTTCTAATATTAGTTGATGATTTTAATTCTAAAACTTCAATGGAAACATGTTAAATCTTTTTATCAAATTTTGGCTTAAGAAAAGGGTTAAATGAGCATGAAATGGTAGTCTTTGAGCATTGGTTTCTTATGGTTGATATTGTTATTTAGATACTGCCCTAAGGGCTAATTTATGATGAATTTTTGAGTAAAATGTTCTAGGTGATGGAATCTTGGGAAAAAGGGTAAGTTGGTTATGTTTTTAGCTTAATTATGAAATGCTCTTGAGTGGTATGGTCCACCTTCGTGGTGACGGTGTTTACTTAAATTGTATGAATTTAAGTTGCTTGTGTACTGTGAATGAGGCCATGAAGGCATGTGAAGAAAAATGGCAATAAATTTATTCTTGTTAATGTGTTTTTATGAAGCTTCTTATGAAATGTATGCTAAGAGTTATGTCTAAATGACCTATATGATTATGTGAAGCATGTTAAAGTGTGTGATGTGATGAAAGAAGGTCTAAGCATGTATAGAATGAAATGTAAATGAAATGATGCTTATGTTCAAGGTGTGCTCACATGTACACACTCACACTTGAATTAATGAAGCTAAGTTAAGTCAAAAGAGGATTTTGGGGTGAACATTCTTTGTGAGTTGAGATGAAGTGTTTAGTAGCAACCTCACTATTCCTAAGAGATTTCTAAGATAGGTTGGATGATGAATGCCTTTCTTGAGTTGAGATGTGGTGTTCACTAGTTATCCTTAACTTATAGTTTATAATGTTAAGAATCATTGGAGAGTTATTCCTAGCACCAAGAGGATATCAAGAAGATGCGGTTACACTTCATGAGTTGAGATGTTGTATTCCAATGTACCTCTTGAGATGAGTACTCCCCGTTAGTAGAGAATGAGTTACTTAGAAGCAATCTCCTTATCCCTAAACTGTTCATATACCGTTGTTTCACGGTATTTTTAATGCTTTTTCCTTAAGTTTAGTGTGTCCAAAAACCTTTTTGTATTAATTTTTATGTAAGTTTCTCTTTATTTGCAGGAAATCTGTCTAAAAGATGAATGCGGAGGTTTATGAGCAAGAAATGCAGAAAAGTACCACCTACGGAGCTTGTGAGGTCCGTCGTGCCCGTTACGAAAGATGGGAAAGTCTGACCAAGTGTGGGGTTACGAAATGCATGACGGACTGTCGTAGCCATGACGGTCCGTCCTGCTGGTTCGTCATGAAGATCAGAGAAATAGTCCCAGTACCCAATTTTCAAGAGTTCAAGTGTTATGGAACGGAGACCCCCGATGAACCGTTGTGCCTGTGACGATCCGTCATACCTGCCGTCGAGGGTGATGAAGAGAGCAGCAGAAGAAATTGCACAAGTATGGGATGATGGAGTCCATGACGGCCCGTCGTGACCACGACAATCCGTCGCGATGTCCATCGACCCAGCTGTGTTTTGACATATTTCCAGCAAATAGAGTCCTTATTTAATTAGGTTTTTATTTTTTATAAATAGTTCGAAAAACCTCGTTTTTGGGGTTAGACTCTTGATTATTTTTAGACTCTTTGTTAGACTCTTGATTATTTTTGGACTCTTTGTTAGACTCTTGGTTATTTGAGCTTCTTTTGTGGATTAGACTTGGTGATTATTGTTACACTTTTGGAGAATCTTTAGTCTTCAATTAATTTCAGTAATTGATTGTTGGTGACTTTTGTTGATTAATCAAGTGAACTTCTGGATTTTATTCTTTCTCATTGAAGTAAGTGCATGAATTCTTGTATTACATATTTGAATATTGTGATTATGACTATGGGTAACTAAACTCCATAAGTAGGGTTGTGGGAACCATACGCGAATAATGAGGTAAAACCTAACTAAAATAACAATTCTAGAATAGTGTCTTGCATGTATTGATAATTCTTTCGCTTAGAAGTCTTTTTAACGGATGGCCAACGTTAGAACTCGCCTTAATGCTACTTGCCGGACCAAGGGGGTAGATAATAGGAAAAGAATTATCAACATATATTTAGTGTATGCTATCTAATAGGCTAGTATTGATTGGTATGAGGTAATAACTTAGTCAAATATTGAATACGATGCTTAATATGAGGTAAAGGTAAGGGTTAGTATAGCAACAGACGTAGCCGGACCAAGGTACGGAGTGAAATTTTCTTGATGCCGGACCAAGGATTTAGAAATATATAACTTATCACTTTGCATGCAAGATACTAGGAAGGAATTGTTATAGTTAGAATTATCAAGTTATGAACCTGTGGTGAACACGTAAACCCTAGTTACTTTTATTAATTGATCAAACTCCAACATTTGAAGCTGTTAGTTGTCTCCTTTAATTTCGCTGGTTATTTTCATTTATTTAGAAATAGAAAACCCCTCTTTTATCATTTTTGCTTTCAAAGGAAGTAATTGACTGAACAATAGTAATAATAGATTGAAGTTAAGTCTTAACTATTTTCCTCGTGGGAACGATCCCAACCTCCTAAGTTGGGTTCTTTACTTGATACGATCGCTTTACTTCTTATCAAATTTTGGCGCCACTGCCGGGGAAAGTAGCTTTTAGATTAACTTAAACTTATTACTATAGTTTAGTTGATATTTTATTGATTTTACTTTGTTTTATTGTTTTTGATTCTTGCAGAACCATCTTCCTTGTATGCCAAATACACGGAGAGGAAGAGAACCTTTGTTTCCCTACGATCACGAATTAGAGCGTACACTATGCAACATGAATCGAAACTTGGGAATTAATAATGATGATCCAAACCAGAACATCCCAGCTCCGGTTGATGTTCATGGTCAATTATTACCAGATGCTCGGGTTGAAAACCAACAGAGGTGACACAATCCCGCTCCACGGCAACAAGAATACTACAGAGGCTATGACAATATAGCAGACTCCGATGGGCCACTTGTCTTGCCCCGTCTACCACCAGGCCACACCTTTGTGGTAACTAGTAGCTTGATGCAAATGCTCACTACCAGAGGTTTGTTTTCAAGGCTACCTTCTGAGGACCCACATGCCCATATAGCTAAGGTAAGGGCAGTGTGTAAAAGCTATGTAGGGAGGCCTAACTTGGACTTGGATGTAATAGGGCTAAGAGTGTTTCCTCTATCACTGACGGGAGAGGCTGCTATTTGGTTCACTGAGCTCCCGTATAACTCAATTTTCACTTGGAACCAACTAAGGGACGTTTTCTTAGCACGCTACTACCCGGTCTCCAAGAAACTAAACCACAAAGACATAGTGAACAACTTCGTGGCACTACCAAAAGAGTCAGTTAGTAGTTCTTGGGATAGATTAACCTCGTTTTTTAAAAGCGTCCCCAATCACCGTATAGATGATGAGTAACTGAAGGAATACTTCTATCGGGGACAGGATGATAATAATAAAGCGGTGTTGGACACTATAGCAGGTGGATCTTATGGGGAGTGTCCTTATGCTGAGATTGCTGAAAAGTTAGAGAAAATCTCCTGTAACAATAAAGCTTGGAGTACTAGGAAGTCAGATACCGGGAGAAATACTTTCGCAGTGCAGTCCACTCACAACCCAGCCACAGATGAGATTCGTGAAGAAATTGCTCAGATGAGAACTGAGCTTGAGTTGGTATTAAAACATATCACTGGGGGTGCAGAAAACATAAATGCAGTTAACTACTTGTCTAAACCACCACCACCAAATTATGAATGCTATTATGCGGAGGATTCCTATGCTGTAAACGAGCAGACGGGGGGTTTCCGACCGAGTACCCAAGGCTCCAATCAGGATAATTGGCGCCAAGGTCATGGGAACCAAGGTCGGATTTATGGTAACTATAACCGTGAGGGTCATTATGTCCGAGATGGATACTACAACCACGACAACAACTTCAACAGGGGTAACTATGGTAACAGAAATGATAGGAATGGGCCCTATGTCCCTCCTCAAAATCGTGAAGTTGCTCCTAGGGATGGTGGAGATAGTATGGCGCGAGTTGAGGATATGTTGCACAAAATAATGAGGAGGTTCGATGCTAATGATGAGCACATTAAAGAAGTAAGGAGTGATTTAGCGGGTATTGGGCAGAAAGTCGATACACATGCAATATCGATTAAGCAGATCGAGTTGCAAATGGCCCAATTATCTGCAACTGTGAACACACGGCAATCGGGCACTCTTCCTAGCAACACTATCCAAAATCTGAAAAATGATGCACACTGTATGGCAATCACTACTCGGGGTGGTAAGCAAACCATTGACCCACCTATGCCGTGTAATGAGGAAAAGGTGAGAAAGGGTAATGATAAGGTGGTAGAGGGTAGTGGTGAAGTAGAAGATAGCACTGGAAAAGATGTTGAAGTACCTATAAAGGTAATTCACATGCCTAGACCACCCCCCCTTTCCTCAGAGATTAGTGAAAATAACCGAGGATGGTAAATCTCGGCGTTTTATAACAATGTTGAAGCAACTTTCTATCAATGTCCCTTTGGTAGAAGCTCTAGAACAAATGCCCGGTTATGCCAAGTTTATGAAAGATCTGGTTACAAAGAAAAGATCGGTCATTTTTGAGGATGATTATAGAATGCAGCATTGTAGTGCTATTGCTACAAGATCTCTCGTACAAAAGAAAGAAGATCCGGGTGCATTCACTATTCCTTGTACAGTCGGGTCATTACATTTTGCAAAAGCATTATGTGATCTGGGGGAAAGCATAAATCTCATGCCCCTCTCGATTTACAAGAAGTTGGGTTTGGGTGACCCAAAGCCAACTGCGATGCGGGTACTGATGGCCGATCGAATAGTGAAAAGGCCTATAGGGATACTCCACGATGTGCTAGTAAAAGTGGAGTCGTTCATATTTCCGGCAGATTTTGTTATTCTTGATTGTGAAGTCGATTTTGAAGTGCCTATTACTCTTGGGAGGCCATTCCTTGCTATGGGTATATCCTTTGTTGATATGAAAAAGGGGCAGATGAAATTTCGGTTGAACCATAAAGAAGCGATCTTCAACATTTGTAGGTCCATGAGGCAGAGTGGTGAGCTCCAATCGGTATCTGCCATATCCTACAAAGAAAAGATGAAGAAGCACCATGACCTACAAAGTGAAAAACGAGAGTTTATGGTTGGGGATTTGGTGCTTTTATACAATTCTAGGTCGCGTTGGTTTCCGGGCAAGCTCAAGTCCAAATGGACTGGCCCCTACTTGATTACCCAACTACTCCCTCGTGGAGCAGTTGAGTTGAAAACCAAGGAGGGTGAGCAGTTTAAGGTAAATGGACGACGAATGAAACCCTATTTTTGGCATGCTGAGTCAGCGAATAAAGGAATCAAGGCATACCATCTTGATGAAGGCTGAGTAATCAAGTGTCCTCAGTCGTGCCGCGACGTTAAATCAGGCGCTTGTTGGGAGGAAACCCAATACTTATAACTTTTATTTTTAGTAATGGTAGCATTTTCTACTAATGGGTTTTGAATTTGCAGGCACATCACCAGGAAATTCTGCAGAAAATCACTCTGCAGCAGTCACTGACGGATACATCGACGGACCGTCATGCATGCGACGGACTGTCACATGAATCCGTCGTGCCAGCTACGTCTTTCTGTTATTTTCAAAACTAGGGCACACACGACAGAGCCAAAGATGAACCGTCACAACTGCGACGGACCATCGTCGGGGACTCGTCGCATCATTAATGAAGCGTACCCGACCCGACCCGGCTGGATTTTTAAAAAAAATTTCTTCACATTTAAAACCCCCACCCCCTTCATTTCACCCATTCCTTCCCTCTTTCTCCCATTTCCCTCCCTTTTCAACTTCCAAGTTCATAACCCCCCTCTCTTACAACCGATCATTTTCCCAAATTCCCTAATTCCTAAAATTCACTATCTACTAGTCGGAGTCCGCCGCTGTGGTTCTTTACTTGATCACCAAGTACCTTCCTCGCTTGTTTTTCTCAAATTCTGAGGTATGTGTCCCTGATTTCTACCCATTTACTTTGCATTTTTGTTTATCAATTATTACTAGCCTAGTTCTTATTGATGGCTTCATTCTTTAATACAAATTCTGTCTGACCTAGGTTGAGAATTCTCAAAATAGCCGTGTTAAAACTCTAGAAATAGGTGCTTTAGCATTGCTAGTTTACTAGGTATTTGGGTTAGACAAATGTAGGCTAATACACTAACAATTCCATTTGGGTCATAGGGGATGAATGGGGCATCCCCAGTTCTGTCACTGAATGACAGAACGAGACCCCGATGACGGACCGTCGTACACACGACAGACCGTCATTGGGTCCGTCCCAACATCCCTAACACCCCACTGTCAAATTTTCTCCAAGTTTCCACCAACGGACATATGCGATGGACCGTCGTTCCCACGACGGTCCGTCCTGCACAACCGTTATGGTTGTCAGAGACCCTATTCCTAAGGGTCTCTCACTTTTTCTTAGGTGTCCTCCAACGGACACATGCGACGAACCGTCATTCCCACGATGGTCCATCCTGCACATACCGTCATGACGGTCAGAGACCCTATTCCTAAAGGTCTATCAACTTTTCTAAGTGTCCTCCAACGGACATCTACGACGGACCGTCATACCCCCGACGGTCCGTCCTACATAACCGTTATGACGGTCAGAGACCCCTCTCCTAAGGGTCTCCATCCTATTTCCAAGTGTCCTCTTACGGACAACTATGACGGACCGTCGTACCCTCGACGGTCCATCCTGCATAACCGTTATGACGGTCATAGACCCCTCTCCTAAGGGTCTCCATATTTTTTTTTCAAGGGTCCTCTGACGAACACCTACGACGGACCGTCATACCTATGACGGTCCGTCCTGCATATACCATCATACTTGTCAGAGACTTTCCTTCATGGTTCTCCACATAAACATAGTTTAAGTAAGACATGACGGACCCCATGACGGTCCGTCGTACTCACGACCAGCCGTCACCTGGTCCGTCGTGTTTCACTGTTACTATAGAAATGTCATTACATCTTAACTCTTTTATTTATTTTGTGTGGTTTTGCTTATGTTGTTTGCTCCTACTAGTACTAATATTGATTCTTTACAGGTACTATCTATTATGGCACCAAAACAAGATCGAGTCTACGCACGCGGGTGATCAAAGTTTGTCGCCCCGTCTTCCCGCCTGGTCATTTGCTCTGATGATGAGAGTGACCCCGAGTACGTGCCCCCAGGCACTTCCACCCCATCCCGAGCTGCACGTGCTGCAAAAGCCACACCCAAAAAGGTGGCGTCCGGCATTGTCACTGCCTCTCAGTCTGATGAGGAGCGCACACTGACCGACACACCTTCTGGGTCAACTACTAATGAAGAAGGAGCGTCTGGCTCCTTAGGAGTTTTGTGGTCGGAGGAAGCCTCCGGATTTGCTGAGGTCCCTGCACCCACCACCGCTGCACAGTCTGCCTCGTCTGATGAGGCTGACAGTTCGGAATCCACACCCGGTTCACCGACTTGTTCTCTCACCCCAGTTGCCGACCAGCCCTACCGGTGGTGTGTCGACGGGCATTATCATGTCTCTTCCGATGCAAAGTTCCTGAATGACAAAGGAGTCATGACACAGACACTTACATTGGAGCGGCGGGTCCTTACAGGCTCTACTGGAGCATGTTCGAGTACGTGGCATTCAGGTTGATATCTCCCTGCCTGCCATTCGGCGGTATCTATACGGCGAGGATTTTGATGCCAACCGGACCCCTCTCACCGCCGAGTTTGACTACCGGTGGCAAATTGTCAAAGATGGCCAATTCCTGCGTGAGCGATCGCTGAGAGAGACCACCACGAGGTGGATGGCCCTGCTCTTGTCTGTTGATGGAGAGGGTGCTGACTGGGTGACCGAGCTGAAAGGAGCCATCAAGAAGGCTAACCTGACCTTCACGGCGAAGTTTTTATGGTTGATTGTCCGCCATTGCCTTTCCCCCACAGCCGGTGATAATATAGTCACATGGGATCGTGCAGTACTGATGGCAGCGATGATAGCCGGGTTTGAGGTGGACTTTGCTTGGCTTCTACAGGCGGTCATGCACGAGAGGGATTTTAAGGTCACAACTACTTACCCTTTCCCGTGCATGATATTTTCTCTATCAAGGTCTGCAGGTGTGCCTATATGGCACGTTGATCAGCTCAAGACCCCGCTGGGCACTGTTGATATCGGCTTCATCAGGGATGAGGCCAATGAGTTAGATCCACGAAATGGGCCCCGTCCAGAGTTGCCTCCACTTGGTGACAATCTGGATGATACGGTAGCACAAGCCCTCACGGCTACGCAGGCGGCTTCCACTGACACTACCCCGGTCGAGTCTATTTCGGGTAGTAGCACTGCCCCGAGCTCCTCTCGCTCAGCCCCTTTCCCCGCTCTGGTCCCGCTTTCTAGGGTCCAGAATTTAGAGGCACAGATGGCTACACTTCTGCATCACATCCAGCCTTGGATGCAGAGGTCTATTGCTGAGGTAGAAGAGCGCTTGGAGCGGAGAATGGTATAGCACACCGAGCGGAAGATCGCTGAGGTTCATCAGCGCTTGGACGCTTTTGAGTTGCGGGTGTTAGCCCCGCCAGCCCCTCAGGTGGATGTGTTGACCCTTTAGGCTGCGGTCGACAGTCTTCGTGCAGACATCGATATGATCTTAGAGGCTAGGGTGCCTGAGTCTGAGGCCCCTTCTGTAGAGCCCGCTGAAGACACAGTGATGGAGGCCTTATTCGCCACTTCTGAGATTCCACCACCTCCCCCTCGATAGCATGCCAAGAGGCGTAGGGGTCGAGAGGAGGATGAGGCTCGAGCATGGAATAAGGAGCGCCGTGAGATGGAGGTTGCGAGGAGAGCCTCGCTTGCTGATGAGGAGGCACGTCAAATGAGGGCAGTAGAGTTAGCTGTCGGGGAATCTAGCTCCAAAAATATGGAGATAGCGGGAGGCACTGCTGATAGTGCTGTTGATGGTCTGGACACTACTGAGGGTGTCCAAATTAAAGAGGTAGTGGGTCTTGGGGAACCGGACCGACCAGCTTGCTGATCGTCGGTGCTTTGTGCCCCAGGTTTGCTTCACCTACCACTCTTGTATTTCAATTTTTTATGCATTGGGGACAATTGCATGTCTTTTTGTTGGGGGTGGGGTAAATGGAAAGTGAGTGCTAGGGTGAAGTCTGAGTAGCCCAATTCACTATCCTCTTTAGGGGTTTTCTTGCCTGTGTTCTTTTTTCCCAAGAGACTGATTATTTTTTCTGTTGAACCGGCATGTCTATATCTTGTGTACATAGTTTAATTCTGAAGCATGATGGCTAAAATGATATCATGATAAAATGAAAATGATGCATGACTAGGCATAGTAGTTGATAAATGTGTGGCTCTAAGCATGACATAGAGGTACACCACTGCATGACCCTAAGTCTAAAATTCGAACTAGGTGTCTTATAATCTGGTAGAGTAATGAGATGTCAAGTGAATGTGAGGAAGATTTGAATAATCCACTATTTGTAATGAGCTAGAACTTGCCTGGTTCATCCTGCTAAAAGTAAGTTGTAATAGACAATCAGGAAAGGATCATAGGCCCTTGTTCAATATAGCCCATTTTAGCCTAAATAAAAGAAAACCAAATGAAATTAATCCTTCTTTGATCCAAATGATTTGAGATTAATCTAGACCTTTCTTTTTCACCCCAACTGATCTTTTCTGAGATTAATGTGTTGGCCCTGGTCCCTCCTTGGACATGTGCACCTCAGCTTATGCCAAAAGCATAAGTTGAGGGTGGCTAATGCAGTAAACAACCCTTTTTATGGCCCTGAACCAACTTTGGGTATTGTGTACTTTGACTCATGGCAAAGCCATGAGTTGAGGGTGGCTATTATGAGGAATGCTCTGGAAAGTGGGGTTGAAAGAACAAAGAGAGAGAAAGAACAAAAGTAAAGTGACTCAAGAATTAGTTGAAAGAAAAGTGGAAAAAAATAATACAAGAAATACAAGCAAGAAAAGAAGAGATTCACTTACACAAATGAAGAAAGAAGGGAAAATAGCAAGGTGAAAGAATATGAAAAACTGGGCGAAATAAAATGATAAAAAGTGGTATGTTTAGCTGATATGTCAAGGATGGCAAAAAGTCACAAAAATATACCTAAATATACCCTACCTGACCCTGAGCCTATGTTACGAGCAAAGAAAGTCTTATCGTGATCCTAAGAGTTGTATAGCGAACTTAAAGCAGTGAAAATAAGGCAAGCTTATGGAAATATGTATGAATGAGTGTGAATTTGTTCTGAGAGCGAGTGTTAAAAAGTAATCCTTATACTAAAATTGATTGTGTGAAAAATGAGGATATTGTTTTGAAGTGAGGACACTAGTTGCAATATCGGAAATATTAGCACCTCGGTGAGAAATTGAAGAGGATACGTGTTAGTGCATGGTGAGTCTGTGTCATGGTCTGATGCCACATAATTCAAGCCTAATAGTGATAGCATGCATAAATATGATGAGACTGATCAGGATTGATAGCCAAATGATTGCGAAAGATAAAACATGGATACTATTGTACAAATATTTTGTATTGAGTCATAGTGCGTCGCTTGAGGACAAACAACGAATTTAAGTTGAGGGTGTTGATATACCGTGGTTTCACGATATTTTTAATGCTTTTCCTTAAGTTTAGTGTGTCCAAAAGCCTTGTTGTATTATTTTTTATGTAAGTTTCTCTTTATTTGCAGGAAATCTGTCTAAAAGATGAATGCGGAGGTTTTTGAGCAAGAAATGCAGAAAAGTACCACCTACGGAGCTTGTGACGGTCCGTCGTGCCCGTTAAGGTCCGTAGGTGGCATCGTAGTGCAGCTGCTGAAGGAAGATGGGGATGTATGACCAAGTGTGGGGTTATGGAATGCGTGACGGACCGTCGTAGCCATGAGGGTCCGTCCTGCTGGCTCGTCATGAAGATCAGAGAAGTAGTCCCAGTACCCACACTTTTGGAGAATCTTTAGTCTTCAATTAATTTCAGTAATTGATTGTTGGTGACTTTTGTTGATTAATCAAGTGAACTTCTGGATTTTATTCTTTCTCATTGAAGTAAGTGCATGAATTCTTATATTACATATTTGAATATTGTGATTATGACTATGGGTAACTAAACTCCATAACTAGGGTTGTGGGAACCATAGGCGAATAATGAGGTAAAACCTAACTAAAATAACAATTCTAGAATAGTATCTTGCATGTATTGATAATTCTTACGCTTAGAAGTCTTTTTAACGGATGGCCAACGTTAGATTTTGCCTTAATGCTACTTGTCGGACCAAGGAGGTAGATAATAGGAAAAGAATTATCAACATAGATTTAGTGTATTCTATCTAATAGGCTAGTATTGATTGGTACGAGATAATAACTTAGTAAAATATCGAATACGATGCTTAATATGAGGTAAAGGTAAGGGTTAGTATAGCAACACACATAGTCGGACCAAGGTGCGGAGTGAAATTTTCTAGATGTCGGACCAAGGATTTAGAAATACATAACTTATCACTTTGCATGCAAGATACTAGGAAGGAATTGTTATAGTTAGAATTGTCAAGTTATGAACCTGTGGGGAACACGTAAATCCTAGTTACTTTTATTAATTGATTAAACTCCAACATTTGAAGCTGTTAGTTGTCTTATTTAATTTCGTTAGTTATTTTCATTTATTTAGAAATAGAAAAACCCCCTTTTATCATTTTTGCTTCCAAGGAAGTAATTGACTGAACAATAGTAATAATAGATTGAAGTTAAGTCTAAACTATTTTCCTCGTGGGAACGATCCCAACCTCATTAGTTGGGTACTTTACTTGATACGACCACTTTACTTCTTATTTGAGAAGTAACTTTGAGCGTATCAACTATGCGCCCGCATATGTGTAGCTATTGGGCAAGCCATGCAAAAGCTAAGAGAATGACCTTACTCTAGGCAAGTGAGGATCCCTCATCCGATAGGGGTTAATATCGGGATTCCATGTCTAGCTCTCATGGTCTATGTCGGTTAAGCTAACCTCCCACAAAAATAATAAAAATGCTAAGTCTCCTAAAAGAGTGTACTACTTAGGGTATGTATTGGAATGGGACGCTATTTATCCATTGCACTTGGTAGGCATTCTTAAAGGGGAGTCTTGGTGAGCCTTACGTGAATTGAATGAACTAAGTCTCCTAAAAGAACGTACTACTTAAGTTAGGTAGTGGAATAGAACTCTATCTATCCATTGCACTAAGTAGACCTTCCGGAAGGGGAGTCTTGGTGCCAAGCCTTCTAAAAGAGTGTACTACTTAGGGTAGGTGGTGGTATGGGAGGCCATCTACTCATTGCACTAAGTAGGCATTCGGAAAGGGAAGTCTTGTTGAGTTGCTTGAGTTTTTCTTCTAATGTCTTGTTATTGAGTGGTGGCTTGTTCTCCCGAGGTGAGTAAGTCAAAAGGGGTAGTCTTGAGGATCACCTTGGTATGTATTGAAGGAGGCATATGCGCACTTCCTTCATGTATTACTTTGATGAGTCTTATGATAACCTTATTTAGGGAAAACTCCATGCAAATGAGTTCACTTCCTATTTGCTTAGACTTGGAAGTTCACTACTTTAGAATAGGATTAGTTCACTATAATGTCCAAAATGAGTTCAGTGTAACATTTTGATAGTTTACTGTAAAGTGGCTTCTTTTGCTAAAATTATGAAAATTCTTCTCTAAGTGTTAAATGATGATTCTTATGTTGTTTTACTTCGAATGTTTTACTTAATTTGCATGAAAATTTGTTTTTACTAAAATGTCCCCTTTTGCATGTTTTTGCATATGCCATAAGTACTAACCCCATACTTTTTACATTGTTTTGTACTAACCTCATACTTTTCTATACTTTATAAGTATAGGTTTTAGAAGCAAGGTTGAAGTTTAGAAGGCAATCTTGGAATTTGATTCTCTCAAGACAAAGTATGTCGTCACATATTCGAGGGCATAGTTCTTAATTCTTTTAGTTTTGTATAAGTGCTTATTATGTATTTCTTTTAATGTAAAGGTTCATTCCCCTAAGATATTATGTCGTGTTGTAAGTTGACTTGTGACGATGAGATTTTCTAATTATTTATAAAATAATTCCTTTTTATATTAAATATATTGAAATATTTTAATTCCGCAGTACTTTTCATGTCTTAGGTAACGAACAATAGTTAAAGGACTTGTACAAAACCCCCAAAGGGTCAAGCATGCCCGGTCATGATCAAAGGGTTCTCCCATTCTTCTTTTGTTTCAATATGACTATATGAGCATATATACATGGCATACCCTCAGGAATTTTTTAAACCATTGCGTCGCACTATAACATCTCGTAATACACGATCGTCAGCAGTTGATCCTTCCCAACCAGGTAATACATAATTAAAATTAATATTTCTATCATAAACTCCCATCACATTAGTAGCTATATACCCCTTCCTTGTTCTGTATCTTGGCTTGTACTCTGATAGAATTCTAATGTGAACGTAAGTACTATCTGGTGCACCTAAACAACCCTATAAAAATATAGAGTTATCTCACACTAAAAGAAAATCTTAGTAAGATTATATTTTCTAGTAATGTATAGATGCTAAAATTAATTTCAACTACCTTAAACCATTTCCATCGATCTTTAATCTCATCCTCAAGCACCAGTTTAGGATAGACAAGTAATAATGGAGTTAGTTTAAGTATAGCTCTCAGGCATTCATTAAAAGCTTGACTTACGCTCCATCCAGATCTAATATAATCGATCTTGATTGATCTATCCTTCTCGTGATGAGCCAGTATGATTAAGAACATTGCTAGCTTTTCAATACTTAACATATGTTACCATCAGTCAAACCTCCGATATACTTAGTTAATATAACTAAATTATGAAATACATTTCTATCCATTCTTAACTTATCGACGCACACACTGTCACTATCATTTATGATATAATTTAAGTGAGAAATATTTTTTGGAATTCGAGCACTCATAGTACTAATCTCACACCCTTTTCTATATCGTCTTCTTAGAGAATGACCATGAATAGCCATAAAAAGCTAAATAAGGACTACAAGAAATTGTTGGGACATTATCTCCTCAAGAATGATAGATTCAGTAGTCGAAAGATGTTGAAGATCACTAATAACACCTAATTTTTTCATATCAGTACACATAAAATGAGCAAAAATCCTTAAATTTTAAGCATAAAAAGTTTCAACCCACAAAATACTAATTTAATTATCAAGAACATCTCAATACACCAATTCATAACCATTTTGGAAACAAGAACAAAAGAAAACAATAAAAGAAGAAAGTTCAAACCTTGTTAGAAAAGCAAATAGTTGAAGCTGCTGCACCTTCTCCATCGCCAGAGAAGAAAAAAGCCCGCCAAAGAAAAAGTAAAGGCGCCAAAAGCAGAACATTGTGGGTTTCTTTATCAATTGTGAGGTGTGTATAAAGAAATTGAGGGGCAGTTCAGTCATTTCATTGCCTTATCCAAGGCCTAAACATGATATTACTAATCCCTAGGTATCCTTGGTATTATATAAGACCACATATGGAGTATTAAATTATCCATGTATTAGGTATGTTTAAGTTGAATTGTGCAACAAAACATTGTATTGGATGAATTAAATTTTAGTCCAAGGATTATTTTAATTAATGTATCCTACCAAACGACTCCTTAATGTATCTAGTTTATTTTATTCCTTAAATTAATATATAATGTCTTTGTTTCAACATTATGATATATTATAATTTCATCGCACACAATATATCATGTTCAAATATTAGTTATGATAAGTAACCTTAATTTATTGAAACACAGATTAGTATGTATCATGTTCATATATTTTTGTACTTGGTACTTCACTATTACAAATCTCATTGTCTTTTACTAACAGATACATACACCCAAACTTATTCAACTACAGGGTTATGTATCTATAGACATTTTCAAGTATTATTATTATTGATACTAAACACAAATATTTTGGTAACAATCACCACTATGCTATGTATCACATATAAAAAATGTTATTGGGAACAATTACATGTATAATGTATCTTATATAAAATATGGTATCTTAAACAAGATAAAATACATAAATAGTAATATATCATGCACTAGATTATTAGACATGATAAATATATTCGAATTTATACTAAATGTATCCGATACATAACCACTATTTTTTACCATTAGAATCTGTTATGATTTGGAGAGATTTAAGAGAAAAAATTTGAAACTTGAATTGTTTGAAGTTTTTGCTATTTGAGACAGATTGTAATGACATGATCGGTCACTTTTTAAAAGTTTCATGAATTTACCATTTTACCCCTCTTGTTATTGACCCCAAGACTTTTATGTTTGAGTTTGAAAACATGATTTTCTGACCTTGAGTTAAAAGTTGAGAATTGGTAAATTTTGAGTTTGAAAGGTTTAATTGTTAAGAAAGTGGATTTTGGTGCCTTTTTGAGTTTTGAGTGTCGGAACGATTTCATTAGTCTCGAAATGTGAATTTAATTTGTGAGAGTTGTTGATTTCTGATATCAAGTTTTTTTTTAGAATTAGAGTTCCTAAGTTGTAAAATTGTGGAAATTCAGCTTTTGAATTGATTTTAGTCAATATTCGAGATTCAAATGTTCGGATCAAATTTTTAAGAGTTGCTTTGGATTATAGGGTGTTTTAGGCATAGGCGAGGTCTTTGGTTGATTTTTGAGAGATCCTGAGCTTGTTTTAGCCTTTTTAGGCATGAGTTACCTTCTTGTGATCACGAATATCGAGTCGTAGAGACCTCAAAATTCATATTTTGATGGTTTTACTGAGTTTAAAACGTCTAATATAATTGATTTGCATATGTGGTTTGCGTGTACATGATTTCTAACGAATCCCGAGGATCCTTTCAATATTTTTTGAGTTGGCTAATTTTTTGTGTTTTGGTGCAACCCTTAACGTTCGCGGAGGGGAGGGGGTATGAACTCCACATTCGCGGAGTCTCAACCACGTTCGTGAAAGGTCAATGCATTGACCTCTGTATCCGTGGGAGACTTATTACATTCGCATAGATATGGTTCATTAAAACACGTATTCACAGGTAGGGGTCCGTGCACGATCTAAAGTATACCCTAGACGTGACATGGTGTATAGAACCTCGAGAAACCTACACAATCCACTTTTCATAAATCATACAAGATAATAAAATTTTAAAAGAACAAAAGACAGTTTTATGTCATAAAGAGTTTGATAGAAAAAAAACAAAGCAGAAAATCTAACATAGTCGTAAAGCCATCTAGTACCTTATGAGTGATTGGGACGTACCCCTTGAATCACATACAATATAGAAAAATAAAACAATAAGAAATAAAGTGTTTGGTCCTCGAAACATGAGGACTCACCAATCATCAATATCTACTAAATTGAACACTACCCATAGAGATGCGGACTGGGAACATCGGACCCTAGATTAGTGAAAAAATGTAGAAAAAAGTATTTGTTAGTACATGGATGTACCAAGTATTAGGGGAATGCAATAAAACATAAAACATGATCATAAAGAGACATAAAATAAAACTTGAAATGCATGATCAAATTAATAAATAGTAAAATCATTTAAGAAAATTCATAAAATATGAACATGATCAATGCATCTTCAATATCATAAAGGAAACTTCATAAAACTTTAGAAATCAACTTAGTTCTTTTTATGATCGATTATCGTTAACCAACATATTGACCATGCGAGCGATAATATGAAATACATTTGCTGCCTTACACAGAGAAGGGGTGTTGAACATCTATTTATGTGGATCCACTAGTTAATGACTATCTAAGAAGATATCCTACGGAGGAAAATAGGTATGGTATAAGGATATTGCTACTACAAACTCGACCTCAAGCTACAGGATATATTCCATGTCAATAATCTCTCATTTCTGAGCATAAATCCCACGAAATAATCATTAATGTTAAATCATCTTATCATTGTGGGACATTGGTATTCGCCTTTTGTCCTATCAATATGGACATGGGTAGTATTATCATAGAATAGCTCTTAGACCTTGCGTGGAAAAATCTTTCACCATCCATGATATATTCATAATAGCTTTTAAGGCTCATAGTCATTCTCTTCATGCTAGAGATTCCCTACTACTAAGGGAAAAAGTTTTAAAAGTGTAATATATAATTATTGATGGCATATCCAGATACCATACTAATCAATACCTAATTTTGAAAAATAGCTCAAAAAGTTGTCAAACCCCAAGCCTATATCCTGGGGGGACTAGCACTCCAGAACCATTGTTGACCCCAAAAGAAACCTTCGCTTGACTTACTTACACAGCGAGAGACTTAAACTTCAAAAAATTAACCTCAAATATAGAACTTATGAAAAAAAATAGAAAGCATTTTCAAACTAGGCAAAATGGTTATTCAAGTCTCATAGCAAAACATCTTAAATGCAAGGCTAAAGACTCATAACTATGTGTCTGACTATCTATGAAGCCTCTAAAACAATTGAGATGGATGTTGAGACAATGTCACATCCCGAGCCTACACCCTGACCAAACCTAGCATTTGTTGTAACGATCCATTTGGTCATTTTGAGTACTAGCGTTTTTTATTTGATATAATATTTTTTGATAGATTCTAAATGGATATTTTTGACTATTTGTAACAATAATTATGAAATTAGGGGGTAGTTTTAATAACTTATTTAGTTGGAGGTTAAAGGAAATAACAGCAAAATTAATAGTTGGTCACTTTTACCATTTTTATAATTAGTCATATAATAAGTAGGGTCAATATTATTTGATTACCACAAACCACTCGGGACTCTCACTCTTGGTTCTCGGCACCATCACAAGTATGAAGGAAAGACTACACGTAAAACATAATGCAATTCCAACTGTTAGTTTATATATATTCATATTTGGCTGGCACTAGTCTTTGTTATTATTATTTTATAAGGCTTTAGTAATTGGAGGTTCGGGATTATATGAAGCAAATTAAGAGAATTATTTATTGCTAGTACGTGGGTTTTGAGTTTGGGGACAAGTTTTGGTAGGCAATGTAGAGATAATTATTGAATTGAGTGTAACATAGTCAGAAGGTTAAACTTGGAAAATTGTTTATGTGCATTAGAGGTTTATGGATTTTGGTGGAGTAACTGGGGTTGTAATTAGATGGCGTATTAAATGTTTGGAATATGAGAATGGTGGACTATAGTAAATTAACATGCTATTATTTCAATACTTCTCAAGATATTTCTTATTATAATATACATTTTAATTTATTAAGATAGTTTATTAAATATTAGGTGTATTGAATTAATTAAATACCATCTAAATTACAATAACAGGAGGAATTAAGATTTACACTTAGGATTGAACTTTAGCTAATTGATTATAGAATTGTGCGAATTTTAGGGTCGAGGATAGACATATAGTAACATGGGTATCTATAGATTGTTAAGTTACAAATTATGCATATAAACTTGATAGATTAGAAAGTATTGGAGATGTAGCTTGCTTGACTTCGATTCTTCGGTGGAGGTAGGTTATGGTTTATTCTATTTGATAGATAACTGTTAATAACGATTGATATGCATTCAATAACACTGTGAAGTTCTCTATGTACTTGATTGTGTGACTTTGTGGCTTGATATTGTGGTTTGTGATTGGTCTGAAATCTTGAGACATGAGATTTATAATATGAAACCCTCCCTATCAAAGTGATGCCTTGAATAAAGAAGGCTTGATAAAATATTATTAATGAATTGAAAAGTGGTGATAATAAATGAGAAATTAATAATATTTTTAAATCAGAGTATCACATTGCAACACGATATTTGTGGATAAGAGTGTCACATTCTGACACAGTATTTTTGGATCGGAGCGTCACGTTTAGACACAATATTTTTGGATCGGAGTGCCGCATTCTGACACGTTACTTGTGGATCGGAGTGTCACGTTCTAGCACAGTATTTTTGAATCAGAGTGCCACATTCTGACACGGTATTTTTGGATTGAAGTGTCACATTCCGAAATGATATTTGTGGATCAGAGTGTCACGTTCTGACACAGTATTTTTGGATCGGAGTGTCACGTTCTGACACGGTAACATTAAAGGAAAAATATTAAATTAATGTAATGTACTCAATCTTAAAGAAATCATTTTCAAATGAGTGTGATGTGGAGGCAGAAGTCCCCATATGTGTGTTTGATGTTGTAATTAATTGCCTACTTACTTTAGTGTTATTGGCATTGGTTCATGTTGTTTGTTAACTGTTACCTGTTAAGTGTTATAGTTGATTTTATATTATTATTCAATCTATATTAGTTTCTATTTTTGGTTGACCAATGATACATACTCAGTACATGTTGCCCCGTACTGAGCCTTACTTGTGCCTTTCGTTGTTTTCCTTTTATGGAGTGCAGCGAGTGTACCAACAACTATGACTCGCCCTCAGATTTCCATTCTCAGCTAATCAGGGTCAAGGATGCGCTATTCATTTGAGGTTGTGTTGGATTCTCTCGGACATGAAATGATATCAATAGTTTTAGGACACAAATTACTTTATTTTATTTATTTCGTTGTCTTTAATACTCTTAGACTTAGTAGTTGAAAAATAGATGTCCTTGATGTGATGACTTTCATATTTGGGGACAATATATAATTGACTTTAGAGGTTTATTTGATTGGTTACTTTAATAAGTTTAGAGCTTCCACATTATTATTGTTATTCGTAATGGAATTATTGGCATATGCTGGAGTCTGGGTTCCTTGATTCTCCAACTTAGGAGGTTAAGTGTGGGTGCCACTTACAACTCGTTTTGGATCGTGCCACTTGAAGACTATTGTTGTCCCCAAGCGAATCTTAGCCTAGCTTACTTACTCAGCAGAAGATTTAATTCAACAAAGACAAGTCCATGTAATAAATTGGGATGTTATAATCGAACATTCAACTTGGCCATTAAGGTCAACCCAAGTCTTAACATAAGATAATGACAATGAAAAGACTAAAGAACTAAACATATGACTATCTATGAAGCCTCTAAAATAATTGAGATGGATGTCATGACAAAACCCACGACATCCTAATGAATAAAATAGTAAAAAGCAATACAAGGAGTCCTCCAAAGTGCAAAAAGGCTCACCAACTTACTCTAGAGTGCTCATTGGATCAACGATGCACTAGATGTTGATCCTAGTTGCCTGTTTATGTATACTGGCATCAGTACATTGAGTTTACAAGTATGCGAGTTGGAATGTTAAATACAACATATGCTTGAAAGGACTATAAAGAACTTATCTGGCTCAACTCAACTCAAGATAACTGGACTAATTTCAATATAAAACATTTTTTAAAAAAAGTCAATATAAAGAGAAGTTGTTTAAAAACTTGATGTCAACTCTGTGTGTATGCAAGGATACATATAAAATACAATATAATGTGTATATACGAATCCAATAACTTCTATGGGAGTTTCTCTAACCGAAAATCATCACGTAAGAGCTATTGTAGTGATACATCATTTTGCCTCACGCAACCAGGGACTTCCTATACCTTACCATGAGTATAGAACCTGAACTACTATGTAGATCCACTAGTATATTCTAAGCACTAAAGGAATCTTCTAAAAAGTATGACCCTTTTCTATTCATGGTGGCTACATGGTTTAAAGGGAACTGTGAGTTGTCTGAACTCTCCTCCATATCGTTGCTCAATTCTACTCCCAAAAATAATATAATATTAGCTCTTATGTTTAAAAACATACTTCCTTCTGTGATTTGAGATTATGCTCAAAGCTTATATCAAATTCTACCTTGGAAATTAAAGTTTCCCCTCTTTCTTCATTTAGAAAGCGATTACTCTTTTCTGAAAACTATCTCGAAAGCTCTTTGGAAATCAAGGTTTCCTTTCTTGTTTAAATGTGAAAACATTTTAAATCCTTTTGGGATATATAGTCCCATATGCTTTTAAAGATTTAAGCTTCAACTTTTAATCTTTACTCTTTACTCGTTACTCAACTTGAAATTTAAGTATTAAGACAAAGTTAAAACATTTGAAAAAAAAGACTTTTGGAAACTCTAGGAACTTTTCTTGACCTTGATCTTAACTGGTCTTGACTTGACTCTTAAATGATCCTTGAATTGAATTATGGGTTCAAGGATTGTGATTTGTGATAGAAAAGATCACATGATGATTAGGAATGATCTTAAATAGCTAAACCTGACAAAAATCATGAAATCACCATCTTGGAACAAGTCCGTGACTCGGAGATGCTTTTAAATAATTGCTAGCAAAACTTAACTTTAAAACAGAGGAGTCCGCATCCTAACGGCGACGCAGAGCTAATCTTTTTCACTGAGGGAACCTGTTCCTTGTCCGACTTTTTCCTCTTCATTTTCCTGCCCTAATTTGCCTAAACTTGGTTATCATTCTAAAATTCATTTAATATTCTGATACCTAGCGTATGTACTCAAGAACTTAACTCAAAACAACTCTAGAACTCAATGTATAGGTCTCAGAAACTCCACAATTCAGCTCAATTCAAGAACGACATCAAAATTCAAAAATACATGTCAAGAACATCAATTTTCAAAATCTTTTAGGATTAATTGTAGTGAACCAACATTATGAAAGACTTACATACCTTGTAGGATCAATTCCTGTGAATATACATCCAAAATCGATCCTTCTTAGTGAATTCTTGCTTTTCCTCTTCTCCTTTCTTTTTTTTTCTCTGTTCTCCAAGCCCTAGCGTATTTTTGTAAAAGTGTTACTGACCTAAATCTGATTTGACCCTCAATTAATTCATTAAATCGAATTAAATTAATTGGGTAAGTAAAAGACCAAACTACCCTTTAAAAATAAAGATTGGTCATTTGCTTATTCGAATAACCCAACTTCAAATGGGCATAACTTACTTATAAAACTAATTTTTTCCTTACTTCAGAAAAAATTTAGATTTTTATTTCTTTCCAAAAATGACTATTTCCAATTCTTAGATTCTTCCTAGTTATTTTGATTTACGAGATGTTAAAGAAAAACCCCACAGTATCCTAATGAACTAAAAATAAAACAAAAAGCAATAAAAAGAGTCCTACAGAATGCAAAGAGGCTCACCAACAGACTCTGAACTTCTCATTGGATAAAAAATGTGTTGAATGCCAATTCTAGTTACCTGTGTTTGCATCATAAGATGATGCAGGCGACACTAGTATCAATACCTTAAATGTACAAGTATGCGAGTTGAAATGCTAAACATAACATAGGCTCGAAAAGAGTCTAAAAGAAACATTAATAAATTTATATGTATGCTAAGATATAATATGAACTCTGTTTGTATATAAAATATAAATATTTATAAGGTATATAAAAATACAAAATATTTTTGTGCAGTTTCTCAAACCAACAACCATCACTTAAGAGTTATAGCGATGATACAGTGTCTCACTCATTGTACCAAAAATGTCTCATACTTTGCCGTCATATAGGATGCCTTAACTAAGTGGATCCACTAGTCTACGTTAAAAATCACTAAGGGTTCATCTAAAAAGTATGAACATTTTCTACTCATGATGGCTACATGATTTATGTAGGTTGTGACTTGACTAAACTCTCCCCCATATCGATACTCAATACGACTCCCAAAAATATTATATTAGCTCAAATGATTTTAAAAAACATACTTCCTTTTGTAATTTGAGATTACTTCTCAAAAACATATCTCGCAGGCTACCTTAGCTTGGATATCAAAGTTTCCTCTCTTGCTTTATTATGAAAGCATATACTCTTTTCTGATAACTAGTTCAAACCCTATTTGGAAATCCCAGTTTGCGTTCTTATTTAAATGTGAAAATATTTTAAACTTCTTGGGAATACTTAGTCCCATATACTTCTGTGAAGAAATAAACGTAAATTTGAACTCTTTGCTTAATTTTGAAACTTAAGTCTTAATACAAAGTTAAAATGTTTGTGAAAGACTTTTGAAAACTTTAAGAACTTATCTTGACTTCTTGACTTGACTCTTAACTTCTTGGCTTGACTCTTAACTTTCCTTGAAATTAATAATGGATTCGAGGACCATGGTTTGTGATAGGAATGATCTCAATGATGTTTAGTAATGATTTTTGATAGCTAAATATGAGAAAAGATCAAAAATGGATATTTGAGAGTGGGTCTGCGACGCAGAGAAGCATTTAAATTTTAGTTTCAAAAATTACTTTTGAGGCAGAATGGTTTGTGACCGCTCCGCAATGAGTGATAATTTTTGCAAAAATTGGGGATTGGGTCTGCGACGCGGTGGGAGTGCCAGATTTTGACCGATGAAATTTTTTCTTCATTTTCCAAATCTAAAACCTCTAAACTCTACGTTCTTTCCTCAACACTTAGAAGAGATGAAATTCTCACAGTACATCATATTCTACTTAAAAATCAAACCCAAAATCATAGATATGGATAAAAAAAACTCCTCAACAATTTCAACGAATTAAGAATTTGATATAACTTCAAATAACCCATCAAGAATTCAATTTCTAAATTTTCAAGAATTTAAATTCACTGAAATAAATCATGATTGGTGTGTGAGTCAACTAATCCAATGCTATGTGATCTCAAATATCTTTGTAGGGATCACCCCCGATGAAATCAACAAGCTAAACTCGACGATTTTGACAAATCTTGAACGTTCTTCTATTTTCTCCTTTTCATTTCTCTTCTCTAAAAACCCTAACTATTTTCCAAAAGTGTAAAATGACTAAGTTCAGTGTATAACCCTTATTAATTACCCAAAATCAATAAAAATAAAAGGGTAAGGAAAATACCAAACTACCCCTCTAAAATTTGGAGTGTACTTTTCTTATTTTGACAAACCAACTTCAACACATCGAAAATCTAAGATGTGTCTTAAATTCTAACATAAGTCTCATGAGGTCCAAACCCTTTTTTAAGGCCTATTTTTATGAACATAGGTTATTTAGGAAGTCTAGGAGCTAAAATGTCCAAGAACGTCCATGATGTCCGGAAACTAGTTCTAATGAGGTGCTAGTGTGCCTAAGCCTATTTGACGAGCTTTTAGGAGTCGGACATCCATGAAAATTGGTGGAAGGGTAGTTAATAGGTGTTTAAATTAATAAATGGTCAAACGTCCAGGTATGACTCCCCAAGGACAAACAAAGGGTCCTTGAGGAGGACACTTGCACGCTGGTGTCAGCAATGCCTGGGCAGTGTGCACCCACGAAGAGTCAATCGACGGGGCGTGTGTTGATTGACGGGACGTCGATGCCAAATGTCTACCAAAATTTTGCCATTTTGTTGAAGAGGCTCAATTTCATAGTCTTTGAACTCATCGACGGATGTGTAGCACGAAAGGGCACAATGACCGTCGACTCACGGACGAACCATCGATTAGGGTATGGTCTGTGAGGGTCGAATTTCCCTGCACATTTTAACTTAGTTTCATTTAATCAGTTAAGGTGTTAGGTGGTTAATTAGATGTTTAAGGGAGTCTAATTAAGTTAATTACCCCCCCCCCCATATAAAGACCCCAACCCTCATTAGACTAAACATAACTCACAAAAAAATCCTCCTCCTTCTCTCGTCTTTCTCTATTTATTGGAAGACGCCATTGAAGACTAGATAGGGGGGATTTGGAGGCTGTAAAGGGACGAATTCACCATCAAATATTCATCTAACGTTAAGGTATGAAATCTAATTCACCTTTGAGACTTCTTTCCTCAAAGGGCTCCTTCAAATTGTTTTAAAAAATTGGGTTTTCATGTGGGTTCTTCTCAATCTCAAAAATTATGTTATGAATTGGTTTATTTATATTTTCTATTGGATAATATGAATTTATTAACATGTATTCTAACCTAATTATGATAAATGTTGATGGTTTTGTCTAGTTTATAGAAGATGACCTTTGACCCTTAACCCTAGGTTTAATTTTGATATAAAGTAGGTTGTATTTGGTTCAATTAACTTGGTTATGTATTGAATTACTATTGGATAATGTTATTATATTAATCATTAACAAATTAGAGTGATTGGAGTCTTTCATTCTAGTTCTTGAGAAGATGATCTAGGTTAGGAAGTGAATGGACCTAAGCATCTTGTCTTATGTTATAATCTAGTATTGAATTGTGATTTAGTGATTCTCCTAGACTTGTTATCATATTTATTAATGACTTATTATGAAGTTTACCAAAGAATTGGGTTGAATGAGGGTTTATGGTAAGACCTTGGTGATGACTTATGAAGAAGACTTGGAAAGTCTCATGATCTCTATGTTTTACTTTAAATTGTGGTTAATTATGATTAAGTCATGATGTGATATTGGAGTATGCTTTTATTAGGATTGATAGGGTGGTATGATGTTTAATTGAAATGTATTGATTATGATTATGAGGTTGATTAAGATGTAAACGCTATAAGGATGGTGATGATTATCAATGTGCCTTATTATGATATGAAATGTTAATTTGTTAACCTCACTTATATGAATTGTAATGAAAGGACTTATACTAATGCAATTCTTATTGAGCTATGATAATGATGATGTTATACAAGGGTTAGACCCTATGACCTAAACTAAGCTATGATTGATAATAAAGGCTTAAAGACATTTTAATAAAGGGACTTAGCTTAGCACAGAGTGAACTTGACAATGGGACGTGATGACTTCCCATAGAAGAAGATTCACCCTACAGGCATAATGTGGTGTTGACTCCCCAAAGAGGAATACTCATCCAATGGATTCCCATGACCGGAGGCCCCGATTGCCAAGTGGTTGTAGAGGGAGAATACCTATCTCTTAGTTCTTGAACTATGTTGCCCCCCATAGGAAGACGGCTAGTGGATCCACCTAGAAAGCTATGTTTATGTTTTGTTTTACTTTGGCCGGTAGACCACCTTCCATTGGTGTAAGGTTTAACAACACCGAATTCCACACTTAGCTCTTGTGGTCTATGTCGGTTAAGGAAAGTGTTCCCTAAGTTAAAATGAACAAATGAAGATGAACTAATTAAGGTGACTTGAGAGGTTTGACTTAGCCTAGGTAGGGGTATGTGACTCTACCTTTGTCTTGCACTAGTTTACCTTCATGGAAGCTTTAGAAGGTTGAAATTATGTATGTATATGATAATGAATGCAAAAGATGATAGTATGATGACTCTACATGTAAATGATATTATATGGTGATTGATACTCTTACGAACATGTAATTGGTCCATGATGTTAAAAATATGATGTTGCATACCCTTCAAAGATTATGCTATGTGGAGTGGAATATTAGCCATGATTCTTGTTGGGTCGATGGGTTGAGTAAGGTTATGTGGCTTTGCTTGGTTATTGCACTTGTTGGCTTTATGAGGAATCATGGTAGTAGTCTTGCTTTATTATCATATGATGAACTCTTATTCATGCTTGTGATGAAATTACTTAATGAAAGGGTTATGTTGGATTGTGGGTTAAAGTGTGTTGACAAGTATGTTTATTGCTTTGACTTAATGAATATGCCTTTTTTATTTGTATGATTTCCTTGATTATGCATAAGGTTTTTCAGAGAATGAAATACCATGCCTTGATAAATGTCCCTCCTTCTTGTTATAATTTCAAAGTATGTGTGCATATGGTCTCACACTTAGTACAAGTGGTGTACTAACCCCATTTCTTCCTTTTTCCCAAACATTTTAGGTTCTGATCGTTGAATTTTTTTGGAAGGCGACTTGAAGAAGGCTCTGATCCTTGATCATCCAAGTAGGGGTAGGTCCTCATTGTCCGAGGGCGATGCCAATATCAAACTTATGGTGTTTTAGTTTGAAGACTCTTACATTCTATCTCTTTTCATTTGATTACAGATTTTATAAGACTGTATGTGGCTTCTTTAATTTGATGTAGGGATATGGCCAAATATTGCTAATCGTGTTAGATGATTATGAGATGACACAATCTTTAAGACTATTTTCTATCTTATATATTTATGTTCAACAAAAGTAGAAGTCCATGTAACCTTCCTATACCAAAGGTCTATATA
>NC_028644.1:9500159-9556572 GCF_001406875.1 Solanum pennellii | reverse complement strand
TATATATATATATATATATATTGTATGTAGAGTTCTATGTAACCCTCCATGTAGAATTAATGATAAGTTTTTAAGTTCTCCGCTAAATTTGACCTATGAATGTAATGATTTAACTAAGAGGCTAGTCTTAGTCCTCAAAGAGGACGATGACGCCGGTTGCGTCTAGGGAGTAATCCCGGATATGACAAACTTTGTATCAGAGCATGAGGTTGAATTATGTTAGAGGCGATGTCTCTCTCAACCACGTCTATGTAAGTTTTTATTCATAATTGTGAAGCGTGCCACACTTATGGATAGGAACCTACGTGATGCCTAGGAAACTCTCACTTTCTTGGAAATCTAATATCGTGTCATTAGAGTATACTAAGGTGTTTTTTTGCATCTAATCCTATTGTTGTGATTATAGGAAAAAAATAGAATACTCGAAGGGATGCGGCACGAAGGCTCGAACAGGAGATTGCCAATGCGGGATTTCCTCCCCCGTGGTGATCAAGTTCCTCCTCTTGAGGAATGTGAGAATGATGATCAAGTACTGATCAATCGTCCACCTTTGACAGATGGTGACATAAGGGCTGATCTCTTCCAAATGGATCAATCCATGACTACCCAAGCACAATCCGCCACCTCTCAAGCCCAATCCATGACGGCTCAAGCTAACTGGGAGGTTGTACCCCGTCCTCATCAACAAGTTGCTACTGTGGCCTCCTGTCTAAGGGATTTCACTTGGATGGATACTCCTGCTTTCTATGGGTCCAAGGTTGAATAGGACCCCCAAGATTTCATTGATGAAGTCTATAAGATACTCTTGGGTATGGGGTTATCCACTAGGGAGAAGGCCGAGTTAGACACTAATCAAATCAAGGATGTGGCTCAAGTGTGGTATGTCCAATGGAGGGATACTAGGACATTAAGGGGTGGTCTGGTGACTTGGGAGATCTTCAAGAAGGCTTTTCTTGATCATTTAATTCCTAGGGAGATGAGGGAAGCTAAAGTGGTGGAATTCATCAACCTTCGCCAAGGAGGTATGAGTGTTCATGAATACTCTTTGAAATTCACTAAATTTTCAAAATATGTTCCTTCTTTGGGTTTCGATCCTCAAGATTAAATGAGTCGCTTTGTGACAGGGGTGTTGGATGACTTGCAAGAGGAGTGTCATTCAGCTATGCTACATGACAACATGAACATTTCTTTTCTTATGGTCCATTCCAAACATGTGGAAGAGGCAAGAGCTAAGAGGAAGAGTAGAGATGCTAAGAGGGCAAGATCTTTTGAGGTAAGTTCTTCAAAGAATAGGCTTGAGATACAAGACAAGCCTAGATTTAAGAAGCAGGTCTCTAATCAAATTCCATCAAAGTTCCCTAAGGCTCGTGATGATAAAGTGACTAAACCTAGAGCCCAAAAGGGAAGGAGTGGAAACTCACCCAATGAGAAGCCTACATGTGCCAAGTGTGGAAAGGGTCATTATGGTGAATGCTTGGTTGGAACGAAAAATTGTTTTGGTTGTGGAAAGAGTGACCACAAGGTTAGGGATTGCCCTAATATAAATGGTCAAGAAAATGTTGGTCAAGATCAATCAAGTGGTTCAAATGAGGCACCAAAGAAGAACCGCTTTTATGCTCTTCACTCTAGGGGTGAGTAAGAGACTTCTCCCGACGTGGTGACCGGTATGTTGAAAATCTTCTCTATTGATGTATATGCCATACTTGATCCCAGTGCTACTTTATCATTTGTTACCCCTCTAGTAGCCAAAAATTTTGACATTTTGCCCGATATTTTGCATGAACCATTTATAGTGTCTACTCCAATGGGTGAGTCAGTTGTTGCAAAAAGGGTGTATAGAAATTGTCCTATAATATTGCCCAATAGAGTTCTTATGTTGAACTAGTAGAACTTGATATGCTTGATTTTGATATTATATTGGGTATGGATTGGTTGCATGCTTGTTTCGCTTCTATTGGTTTTACGACAAGGGTGGTGAAGTTTAACTTTCCAAATGAACCAGTTGTAGAGTGGAAGGGGGGAAAATCTATTCCTAGAGTCCGTATCATCTCTTGTCTAAAAGCATGCAAAATGATCTCTAAAAGTTGTCTATACCATATTGTAAGAGTCCCAGATCTAGACTCCGAAATTCCTCCCATTGAGTCAGTCCCAGTAGTGAGTGAATTTCCGAAGGTCTTTCCTAGTAATCTTCCTAGTATTCCTCCCGTATGATAAATTGATTTTGGAATCGATTTGCTACCGGATACAAATCCAATTTCAATTCCTCCTTATCGGATGGATCCGGCCGAATTGAAAGAGTTGACGGCTCAACTCAAAGATTTACTAGACAAAGGTTTCATTATACCTAGTATTTCTTCGTGGGGTGCTCCGGTTTTGTTTGTGAAGAAGAAGGATGGGTCCTTAAGATTGTTTATCGATTACTGCCAACTCAACAAAGTCACAATCAAGAACAAGTATCCTCTCCCTCGGATTGACTATTTATTTGATCAAATCCAAGGGGCAAGCTACTTTTCTAAGTTTGACTTGAGATTGGGGTATCATCACCTTAGGGTGAGAGGTGAGGATATACCAAAGATGGAATTTCGTACTAGATATGGTCATTATGAATTCTTAGTAATGTCCTTTGGTCTCACTAATGCTCCGGCGATGTTTATGGACCTAATGAATAGGATGTTTCGAAGTTACCTAGATTTTTTTGTCATTGTCTTCATTGACGACATCTTGGTATATTAAAAAAATGAGGGTGATCACATGAATCATTTGACGGTGATGTTGCAAGAACATAAAGAACATCAATTGTTTGCCAAGTATAGAAAATGTGCATTTTGGTTGAGGTCAGTGACATTTCATGGTCATATCATCTCTAGTGTAGGAGTTGAGGTTGATCCAAGGAAAACGGATGTGGTGAAAAGTTGGCCTACAACATTGACTCCAACTGATATTAAGAGTTTCTTGGGTTTAGCAGGTTATTATCGGAGGTTTGTAGAATGTTTTGTGTCCACTGCATCTCTCTTGACTACTTTGACCCAAAAGTGTAAGAAATTTGAGTGGCCGGAGACATGTAAGAGAAGCTTCCAAATGTTGAAAGATAGACTTACTTCCGCTTCGGTGTTGACTCTACCAGAGGGTACAAAGGGGTTTGTTGTGTATTGTGATGCATTTGTGTGGGTTAAGGGTGTGTGTACTTATGCAACAAGGGAAGGTGATAGCCTATGCTTCTAGGAAACTTAAGGTGCATGAGAGAAACTTCCAACTCATGACCTTGAGTTTGCGGTCGTGGTGTTTCCCTTAAAAATATGGAGGCATTACTTGTATGGTGTTCATGTTGATGTCTTTACCGACCATAAGAGTCTCCAATATGTGTTTAAACACCTTGATCAACCATTGATGGAGTTGAATGAATCGGTTCTTGGTAAGTTAAATGAGTCATTCTCCTTAGTGATGATGGTGTTTTGAGGTACCAAAGGAGGTTGTGTATTCCCAAGGTAGATGGGTTGAGGGACCGAATCCTTGAGGAAGCCCATGGGTCCCGCTACTCCATTCATTCAGGATCGATAAAAATGTACCATGACCTTAGGGAAATATATTGGTGGGAAGGTATGAAGAAGGACATAGCAGAATTTGTTGCTAAATATCCAAATTGCCAAAAAGTAAAAGCCGAACACCAAAAGCCGGGTGTCTTGCTACAAGAAATCCAAGTTCCTACTTGGAAGTGGGAAGACATCAATATGGATTTTCTAGTAGGTGTACCTCGGACTCAAAAGCAATATGATTATATATGGGTGGTTATGTATAGGTTGACCAAGTCGCTTACTTTATTCCCGTCAAGTCTACTTATTCGGCAGAAGATTATGCTAGGATCTTCATAGATGAGATTGTGTGTCGCCATGGTATTCCGTTATCCATCATATCGGATCGGGGTGCACAATTCACATCTAGGTTTGGAGGTCATTCGAAGAAGGATTGGGTACTAAGGTGAAGTTGAGTACCGATTTTCATCTCCAAACGGATGGTCAAGCGGAGTGTACTATTCAAACCCTTGAGGATATGCTTAGGGCTTGTATTATCAATTTCAAGGGAAATTGGGATAAGCATTTGCCTTTGGTGGAGTTTGCTTATAATAATAGTTTGGGATAAGCATTTGCCTTTGGTGGAGTTTTCTTGTAATAAGAGTTTTCATTCATCCATCTCCATGGCTCCCTATGAAGCCTTGTATGGTAGGAGGTGTAGGTCTCCTATTGGGTGGTTTAAAGTGGGTGAGCCTTCTCTTCTTGGTCCTGATTTTATTTATAAGACTTCAGAGAAAGTTCATATCATAAGGAACCGGTTACACATGGCCTATAGTCGGCAAAAGTCTTATGCCGATCATAGGAGAAGGAATTTGGAGTTTGAAAAAGGTGATAAGGTGTATCTGAAAATTTAACCTATGAAAGGGGTGGTTAGATTTGGCAATAAGGGGAAGTTAAGTCCTCGTTATGTGGGTTTCTATGAAATCTTGCAAAGGTTTGGTAAGGTTGCCTATGAATTGAAACTTCCTAATGAATTGGCTTTGTTTCATCCAGTTTTCCATGTTTACATGCTTAAAAAGTGTATTGGTGATCCCGAGTATATTCTTCCTATTGAGGGTCTTAGTGTGAAGGATAACCTCTCCTATAATGAAGTTCCGGTTCAAATTCTTGATAGACAAGTCAAGGAGTTAAGGAATAGAGAGGTGGCTTCCGTCAATGTGTTATGGAAGAATCACCTAGTTGAGGGTGCAACATGGGAGGCCGAGGCCGACATAAAGTCCCATTACCCTCAGAGACTTGATAACTAAGGTTAGTAGCTCTTACTAAAAATGAAAATAATGACTAAAATGGAAGTCACTTTGATTTTTGGAGAAGTTTCGCAAAATGTGCATTTTTTTTCAATAGTCTTACAGTGAATTACAATGACATTATGCATTTGAACTTGAAGTTTTGCTCTTTGGCTTGTTTGAGTTATCTTGTGCATTTTAATATGATGAGCCTTTATGAAATGATATGTAGCATGTTGATAAGTTGAACTTTGGCATAATTGACTCATGAAAAGCATGCTGAGACCAAGTTGTTATTGTGAGAAGGATATTCCTCATAATGTAATGTTGAGCCTTATGTGTGGTAATTGAAGTTTTGAATTGCCTTGTTCCAGTGATATGATTGATGTTGTTATGCATTGTTGTTGGTTGGGCTGATAGTCTTGAGTCTATCTCTTCCTTCTAAATATTTTAGTGTCATTCGGGGACGAATATTCTTAAAATCCAAAATGTGTCGTAAAGTCTAACTTAAGTGTCATGAAGTCCAAACACTGTTTTAAGGCCTACTTTAATGAATATAGGTTATTTAGGAAGTCTAGGAACTAAAAGGTCCAAGAACGTCCATGACGTCCGGAAACTAGTTCTAGTGAGGTGCTAGCGTGCCTAAGCCTATTTGACAAGCTTTTAGGAGTCAGAAATCCATGAAAATTGGTAGAAGGGTAGTTAATAGGTGTTTAAGTTAATTCATGGTCAAAACGTCTGGGTATGACTCCCCAAGGACCAACCAAGGTCCCTTGAAGGGGACCCTTGCACGTTGGTGTCAACAGTGCCTGGGCAGTGTGCACCAGCGAAGAGTCAATCGACGGGGCGTATGTTGATCAACGGGCGTCGATTCCAACCGTCGACAAAAACTTAGCCATTCTATTGAAGAGTCTCAATTGCATAGTCTCTGTACTCATCGACGGATGTGTAGCACGAAAGGGCACAGTGACTATTGACTCACAGATGGACCGTCGATCGGGGTCTCGTCTGTGAGGGTCGAATTTCCCAGCACACATTTTAACTTAGTTTCATTGAATTAGTTAAGGGGTTAGGTGGTTAATTAGGGGTTTAAGGGAGTTTAATTAAGTTAATTAACTCCCCCATATAATGACCCCAACCCTCATTAGACTAAACATAACTCACATTGTAGTTCTTGAGAAGATGATCTAAGTTAGGAATTGAATGGACCTAAGCATCTTGTCTTAAGTTATAATTTAGTATTGAATTGTGATGTAGTGATTCTCCTAGAATTTTTATTGTAACAACCTTAAAAATGGATATTCGAAGTAATGCTTAATGTGTCTAGAATGCCTACGATTAAATTGGCTTCACACGGATTGATGCGCGTAGAACCAGACCTCTAGACCCCTGCGACAGCCAAGCCAACTAACTTGGGGAGTGAGTTAAGCTAGGAAAGGTTGGGTCCAGCCATGTAGGGTTCCCGAATATGAAGATTTACTCCAATGGGTCTTTAACGGACTTAAAAAGGGGAAATCTTAAGTTTGGAGGGTCTAGGGGTAAAATGGTCTTTTTTCAGGCTAAGGGTAGTATCCTAATTACCCTATATATGCAATTAATTATTTAATCAATAAGATGGAGGGTCATTTTGGGTAGAAAGGACCGAAATTGCCCATTGAGCAAAATCTTGCTCCATCCGGGCTCGAACCTAGGTGGGAGCAATGATTTAACTTGATTATTTATATTGGTGAATTAGTTTAATTAATTAATATTTAAATTCTGATTTAGTAAAAAGAAAAATTAGATTATTATTATAAAATTAATTAATTAATGGGGCAGTTTGGGTCGGGTCGACCCAGAGGGATCCATTTTCAAGATGGAGACGTCACGGGTTTGAACCTCGACAGAAGCAACATTTAAGTTGATTAAATAAAAGTTTATAATTTGATTTTGTAAGGGCATTAGGGTGATTTCACTAAAATAATTAAATCAGATTTTCAAAGTTTGAAAGAGTCCTAGTTGACTAAGTCTAAACTATTTCACCTAATCCTAAGCCACTCACCTCTTTCACGTTTATCGCTCTCTCTTTCACGCTATCTCTCTCCCACTTAACACTTCCTTTCTGGATGCAAAACGTGAGAAAAAAATCATAAAACAAAAGTTCTTCGCACTTGAAGAACTTTCACGCAAAACACAAACGAGAAAACAATCCAAAAACGTTAAGCAAAACGTAATACGCTAGTCGGGTAAGGTGTGAGTTTTGGGATTGGACGTGAATTTGAAGAAGTTTTGGGCAGCAAGTTCAAGTGTTGAACAACATTAAAATCAGGTATGGGTTTCTCTCCTAGACTCCTTTCTCCAAGAGAACTTCCTTTCCACGAATTCAACGAATTTTGAAACTAGGGTTGTTCCCGTTCTTATCGAACTCCTTGTCCCTAGTATCCTTCTGATTTCAATCTAGAATAGGTTAGAGATCATATTGTTTGTATGTTTGCTGTTATTTTAAGTATGAAGTGTGATTTTCGTGATAATGTTTTCATGATTATGTGTTTCGAATTGTAAGCATGTTAATTTATGTCAACCGAAAGTATGTGAAAAGTGATGCTTGTGCAAATGTTTGTGTAAATCATGATGTGCAAAAGTGGTGTAATGTTGTTGGATTTAATGGTTATTCTTGGCTGAATATAACCATGAAAAAATATACTTAAAGATGCACCAAATGATTCATGAAACGTCCTAAGATCTGATGAACAAATGATGATAACAAGGAGCTGAAAATAGTGAACAAATTTCCAGCATTTCGTAGGTTGGGTTCGGCCGATCAAAGTGGCATAAAATGCAATGAAAAATGAATGTAAAATAAGTTAAATCACTAAGTATTGAACCCAATACATCATTACATAAAAGCTACAATAAAATCAACAAAAGATTAAGACAATAATGAATTGGAGCAGACTAAATTTCCAACTTGCTGGAAATTGTAGTATCGGCCAACTTTTTAAAAAATGAACTTCATTTTAAAAAAAAAATAAAATGTGAGGTCATTGGGGATTGAACCCATGACCTCACCAAATGAAAATTTCATAAAGAATTTCGTGAGGAAAATGCAACGAAAAATAGATGTGGTGAGTGGGGATTGAACCCACAACCTCTTGAATGGATGAGAGAGTTAGGAGAAAAATAAAGGAGAAAATAAATGTGGAGAGTGGGGATTGAAGCCACAACCTCTTGGATAGGTGAGAAAGTTAAGAGATAAATTAAAAGAAAAATATTGAGCTTGTGGGGGATTGAACGCACAACCTCCTTGACTTAAACGAAAAAAGAGAGGAGAAACAAAAAGGAAATATTATGGGGTTGATGGGGATCAAACTAGGGTCCCCCAAATCTGAAAAATTCAATTATCAAGTTTAAAAAAAGATTAAGTGTTGTCCAAGGGATTCAAAATCGAGTTCCCTTGCCCAATCTGTATTGACACGTAAGTCATACGTAAGCAAATATTTAATGAATGTTGCCTCTAAAGATCAAATCAATATCTTGGCATATCTACAAGATGCATAAGTCTTGTACCACATTATCTTGGGTAAACAAGAATCACTTAGACAGACTATGAATGAAGCCTCATGGCTTGTATGTGTGGACTCATAAGTCTAGCATACATTTAAAAGTAAGTGAGTGCAAGATGTATGTGATAAAATGATGTAACCCTAGAAGGGTTAAGTAAGACTGTGAAACACACTAAATGGCCAAGTACATTGGCATATGATGAAATGAACATTCACGTGAAGGGGTGAGTAATTATGAAAAGAAAATTTGTTAAAGTTAATGAATGAGGTGACAATATGATAAGAGGCTAATGTGAAAGATGAGAGCAATCTCAAATGAGCCTAAATACATGTTACCAAAACGTACTCACCTATGACAGTGTAAAACTAATGAAGAGACCAGTCTATAAACACTCTAATGAAAGCATTGAAATTATTCATACTTAATACTAATGATGAGATGAGAAATCATCTAATGAGCTATGATGTCCTCATTCTAGAAGTCAGCTTCCATGATGTATGAGTTGAATGTAATGGAACTTTGTACTGAGCACCGATAGGCTAGCTATGAGCGGTGATGCCATCCTTCGGGAAGGGCGGAGATTCACATAACTCTCATGAGATGAGACTGTCCAACCTGTCGGGTATGGGTCTCCTTATATCTCCTAGTCTTTGAACCTATACTGTCAATATAGGGATCTAGCAGGGTTCAATTCCCTATATACGCTAGCATGTTTTGGTTCACTTTGGCAGGTGATTCCACCTCTTTTCATTATGGGGATTACACACTAGATTTCATGATGCTCACATGATCTATGTCGGTTAAGGTTTAAGTTCCCAAAGAAAGGATGAGGTCAGCCTCAACGAATACACAAAATGAAATGAACGATACCAAAGGTGTTAGGATAGGATAATCAAGAGGTGAGCTACACTGAAGTAATAACACTAGGTTATTCTTGGTCATTGCACAGCGAACCCGATGAGAGTCTTAAACTACATCCTAGGTATGACTGGTGGCTACACTAGTATATGAAAGAATGAAAATGAAGTACATATGAATGAATGAAGCAGACTTTGTGTTTGTTAAAGAAGGCTCCCTAGTTGAGGTCCCATATATTGAGCCCTCATTTTGGAAAGTCCTAATGTCAAGTACATGATTCCAAGGTCTCATGGAATATGAAAGACTGATATGAACTACGTGAAAGTATATGCGCAATATGTTATGTGCTGCTTGTAAAATGATAAGTGTGATGATGCCTGTTACTCTCATGTTATGACTTTCGTAATCCAAATTTGGCAAGTCCACTGACTTGACTTTCCATAATTCTTATCGTTAGGAAAGAGATTTTCTTAATCATGCATGTCCTTGGTGTGTGCTTGCATATACCCATACTTAGTACAAGTGTGTACTAATCGTATACAACTCTATACTTTTAGGTGCAGGTGCAGGCGTACGCTAGAGCTTACGATACGATTCTGCAGCTATCCAGACATGGAGCATTCATCAAGACTTGGTACGCCCTCATGATTTCGAGGACGTTTTCCCATTATATTCTATCTTAGCTATAGGTTGAGTTAGTGGAGTATGTTCCACTAGTGTTTCATTTCCCATTTCATTTCAAACTTTGTATTGGTGCCGTTTTGGCAAGGATACGTTTAATGCATTTATGAACTACTTCTTTCATTTGATTATTTCTAATATTAGATAGTTGATTTGTGAACGCCTATAATGTTAAGTATAATATGTTTCACATGAAATAAGAAAATAAAAAGTTCAAATTTTCTGCTAAAATTAACCTAGATGAAGTAACGATGACGTATGTAGGCTTGTTTGCGAGCTCTGAGAGATCAACGATGTCAGTCTCGTCTCGGTCTAGATTCCGGTAGTGACAAAGTTCGTATCAGAGCACTAGGTTAAGTTTTGATGATAATAAGTACACATCAACCATATTGAGTAGTTTCTAGGTCATGGTAGTGAAGTACACAACTATCCTGAATAAGAGACTGCATGATGCGTAGGAAAAATTCCCTTCTTCTAATCTTATCGTGCCTTTTCCTAATGTCTGAATTCATGGTGTTATAAGCGTGTCTAACATCAATCCTTATTATTTTCAGAAAATGAATACTAGGAGCAACGCTGTTCAGAGGAGAGGAGGAGCAGCTGTTTGTGGTAACCAAGTTCAACCCCAGGCTCCAGCTGAAGGAGTGGCCATACCAGTTAACCCAACTGGGTTGACTGATGCGGAGGTACGGACCGCTCTGGCTCAGATGGTCAAGCCATCACTATGTATGCCCAGGCTATGACTGCCCAGGCCAACAGACAGGATGTTCAGTGGGAGAATCCACCCGTACGTAGCATGGCAAACAGACTACGGGATTTAATGAGGATGAATCCTCCGATTTTCACAGGTTCCAAGACTTCAGAGGATCCCCAAGAGTTTATGGATGAGGTACATAATACCTTTGTGGCAATGGGGTCCACAGATACTGAGAAGGCTGAGTTAGCTTCCTATCAGCTAAAGGATGTTGCACAGTCTTGGTGCAAGATGTGGCTGGATAGCCGAGCTTTGGGCAGAGTTCCAGTCACGTGGGAGCTGTTTAAGACGGCCTTCCTGGAGAGATTCTTCCCTAGGGGTATGAGGGAGGCCAAGGTAAACGAATTTATTAACCTTAAGCAGGGATCTATGACAGCCAGGGAGTATTCCCTGAAGTTTGTTAAACTGTCCAAGTATGCCACTTCCCTTGTGTCTAATAGCAGGGATGAGATGAGCAGGTTCCTCACAAGAATCACCGGAGATCTGGAGGAGGAGTGTCAGGCTACAGTGCTTCACGATAACATGGACCTCTCCAGGTTGATGGTGCATGTCCAGCAGGTAGAGGACAACCGAAAGAAGAGGGGCGTCCGTGATACTAGGATGCCTAAGACTTCTGATCAGGTAGGTCCTATCAATGGTGGAAATAGGAACAACTTCCACGTCCGCGAGCAACCCAGATTTAAAAAGGGCCATCAGAGTTCAGGGAAATCTAACTTTCATAGGAGTGCAGCACCTAGAGAAGGCATACCCGAGCCCGAGAAGGGCAATGGAGGAGATGTGCGGCATCCCAGAAAGGAGTGTGCCTAGTGTGACTGTGATCACAGTGGAGAGTGCAGACAGGGCACAAATGCCTGCTTCGGTTGCGGAAATAACGGGCACATGGTCAAGGACTGCCCACAGAACACGGGTCAGGCTGGAGGTAATGCTCAGCCTAAGCCTAATCCACAGGGTGCAGCAGCAGCCGAGCCTCCTAAGAGGAACAGGATTACGCCCTGAAGGGCAGGGAGGAGCAGGAGAAGTCCGCTGATGTGTTCACAGGTATGTTTCAAGTATTCTCAACTTTTGTTTATGTTTTATTTGTTCCAGGGTCTACATTTTCCTTTGTAACTCCTTTGGTTGCTCTCACTTTTGAAATATTGCCTAAAGTTTTGCATGATCCTATAGTGGTTAGAACACCTTTAGGAGAAAATGTAAGAACTAATAGAGTATACAAGGATTGATAATAGTTGTATAAGATTAGACTTCCTACTCTTCAGTCTAAGTTTCCTTATCTCTCTATTCTTTGTTGCTACTGCTTGACTGTGCATAGTGCTTATGTGATGATGTGACTGACGTTGTGCTAGATTATAAGAAATTTCATTCAGGGACGAATGTTCCTAAGGGGAGGGGGATAATATAACAACCCTAAAAATGGATATTCTAAGTAATGCTTATGTGTCTAGAATGCCTACGATTAAATCGGGTTCACACGGATTGATGCGCGTAGAACCGGACCTCTGAACCCCTGCGACAGCCAAGCCAACTAACTTGGGGAGTTATTTGAGCTAGGAAATGTTGGGTCCTGCCATGTAGGGCTATCGAATATAAAGATTTACTCGGATGAGTCTTTATCGGACTTAAAAAGGGGAAATCTTAAGTTTGGAGGGTCTAGGGGTAAAATGGTCTTTTTCCAGTCTAAGGGTAGTATCGTAATTACCCTAAATATATAATTAATTATTTAATTAATAAGGTGGAGGGGCATTTTGGGTAGAAAGGGACGAAATTTCCAATTGAGCAAAATCTTGCTCCACCCGGGTTCGAACCTAGGTGGGAGCAATGATTTAACTTGATTATTTATATTGGTGAATTAATTTAATTAATTAATATTTAAATGCTGATTTAATAAAAACTAAAATCAGATTATTATTATTAATTAATGAATTAATGGGGCGGTTTGGGTTGGGTCGACCCGGAGGGACCCGTTTTTGCGATGGGTACGTCACGGGTTCGAACATCGATGGAAGCAACAATTAAGTGGATAAAATTAAGGTTTACAATCTTATTTAGTAAGGGAATTATGGTCATTTCGCTAAACTAATTAAATCAAATTTTTAAAATTTGAAAGAGTCCTAATTGACTAAGTATAAACTACTTCACCTAATCCTAAGCCACTCACCTCTTTCACGTTTATCTCTCTCTCTCCTTCATGTCTATCTCTATCCCATTTCACACTTTCTTTCTGTCTGCAAAACATGAGAAAGAAATGGGAAAACAAAAGTTCTTCACACTTGAAGAACTTGCACGCAAAACACAAACGAGAAAGCAATCCAAAAATGTTAAGCAAAACATAATACACTAGTCGGGTAAGGTGTGAGTTTCGGGATTGGACGTAAATCTGGAGAAGTTTTGGGCAGCAAGTTCAAGTGTTGAAGAACGTTAAATCAGGTACGGGTTTCTCTCCTGGACTCTTTTCTCCAAGAGAATTTCCTTTCCACGAATTCAACGAATTTTGAAACTAGGGTTGTTCCCGTTCTTGTTGAACTCCTTGTCCCTAGTATCCTTTTGATTTCAATCTAAAATAGGTTAGAGATCATGTTGTTTGTATGTTTGATGGTAAATTACGTATGAAGTGTGATTTTCGTGATAATGTGTTCATGGTTATGTGTTTGGAATTGTAAGCATGTTAATTTATGCCAACTGAAAGTATATGAAAACTGATGTTTGAGCAAATGTTTGTGTAAATCATGATGTACAAAAGTGGTGTAATGTTGCTGGATTTAATGGTAACTCTTGGCTTAATATAACCATGAAAAAAATATACTTAAAGATGCACCAAATGATTCATGAAACGTCCTAAGATCTAATGAACAAATGATGATAACAAGGAGCTGAAAATAGTGAACAAATTTCCAGCATTTGGTAGGCTGGGTTCAGCCAATCAAAGTGGTATAAAATGCAATGAAAAGTGAATGCAAAATAAGTGAAATCACTAAGTATTGAACCCAAGACATCATTATATGAAAGCTACAAAAAAAATCAACAAAAGATTAAGACAAAAATGGATTGTAGGAGACTAAATTTCCAGCTTGCTAGAAATTGTAATATCGGCCAACTTTTAAAAAAATAAACTTCGTTTTTATTTTTTTTTTTAAATGTGAGATTATTGGAGATTGAACCCATGAACTTACCAAATGAAAATTCATAAAGAAAACTCGTGAGAAAAATGCAACGAAAAATAGATGTGGTGAGTGGGGATTGTACCCACAACCTCTTGAATGGATGAGAGAGTTAGGAGAAAAATAAAGGAGAAAATAAATGTGGAGAGTGGGGATTGAACCCACAACCTCTTGGATAGATGAGAAAGTTAAGAGATAAATTAAAAGAAAAATAATGATCTTGTGGCGGATTGAACCCACAACCTCCTTGACTTAAACGAAAAAGGAGAGGAGAAACATAAAGGAAATATTATGGGGTTGATGGGGATCGAACAAGGGTCCCCCAAATCTAAAAAATGCAATTATCAAGTTTAAAATAAGATTAAGTGTTGTACAAGGGATTCGAAATCGGTTTCCCTTGCCTAATTCCGTATTGACACATAAGTCATACGTAAGCAAATATTTAATGAATGTTACCTCTAAATATCGAAATCAATATCATGGCATATCTACAAAATGCATAAGTCTTGTACCACATAATCTTGGGTCAACATGAATCACTTAAACAAACTATGAATTAAGCCTCATGGCTTGTATGTGTGGACTCATAAGTCTAGCATACGTTTAAAAGTAAGTGAGCCTAAGATGTATGTGATAAAATGATGTAACCCTAGAAGGGTTAAGTAAGAGAGTGAAACACACTAAATATCCAAGTACATTGGCATATGATGAAATGAACATTAACGTGAAGGGGTGAGTAATTATGAAAACCAAATGTGTTAAAGTTAATGAATGAGGTGACAATATGATAAGAGGCTAATGTGAAAGATGAGATCAATCTCAAATGAGCCTAAGTAAATGTTACCAAAACGTACTCACCTATGAGAGTGTAAAACTAATGAACAGATCAGTCTCTATGAACACTCTAATGAAAGTATTGAAGTTAATGCATACTTAATACGAATGATAAGATGAGAAATCATCTAATGAGCTATGATGTCCTCATGCTAGAAGCCAGCTTCCATGATGTATGAGTTGAATGTTATGAAACTTTGTACTAAGCACCGATAGGCTAGCTATGAGGGGTGATGCCTTCCTTCAAGAAAGGTGGAGGTTTACGTAACTCTCATGAGATGAGACTGTCCAGCATGTCGGGTATATGTCTCCTTATATCTCCTAGTATTTGAACCTATACTGCCAATATTGGGATCTAGCAGGTTTTCAGTCATGATGCTCACATGATCTATGTCGGTTATGGTTATAGTTCCCAAAGAAAGAATAGGCCACCCTCATCAAATGCACATAATGAAATGAACGATACCAAAGATGTTAGGATAGGATAATCAAGAGGTGAGTTATACTTAAGTAATAACACTAGGTTATTCTTTGTCATTGCACAGCGAGCCCGATGAGAATCTTAAACTACATCTTAGGTATGACTGGTGGCTGCACTAGTATATGAAAGAATGAAAATGAAGTACGTATGAATAAATGAAGGAGACTGTGTGTTTGTTAAAGAAGGCTCCCTAGTTGAGGTCTCATATGTTGAGCCCTCATTTTGGGAAGTCCTAATGTCAAGTCCATGATTCCAAGGTCTCATGCATATGAAAGAATGATATGAACTACGTGATATGATATGTGCAATATGTTATGTGCTGCTTGTAAAATGATAAGTATGATGATGCATGTTACTCTCATGGCATGACTTTCCTAATCCAAATTTGGAAAATCCACTGACTTTCCAAATCCAAATTTGGCAAGTCCACTGACTTGACTTTCCATAATTCATATCGTTAGGAGAGAGCTCTTCTTAATCATGCATGTCCTTGGTGTGTTCTTGCATATACCCATACTTAGTACAAGTGTGTACTAATCCTATACAACTCTATACTTTTAGGTGCAGGTGCAGGCTAACGCTAGAGCTTACGATACGACGTTACAGCTATCCGGACATGGAGCATTCATTCGGATTTGGTAGGCCTCATGCTTTCAAGGACACTTGACCATTATATTCTATCTTAGATATAGGTTTGAGATAGTGGAGTATGTTCCACTAGTATTTCATTTCCCGTTTCATTTCAGACTTTGTATTGGTACCATTTTGGCAAGGATACGTTTAATGTAATTATGAACTCCTTCTTTCATTTGATTATTTCTATATTAGATGGTTGATTTGTGAACGCCTATGATGTTAAGTATAATATGTTTCACATGAAATAAAAAAAAAACAAAAAGTTCAAATTTTCCACTAAAATTAACCTAGATGAAGTAACGATGACGTATGTAGGCTTGTCTGCGAGCTTTAAGAGGTCAACGACGCCGGTCTCGTCTGGTATCTAGATTCTGATAGTGACAGTTATCATATTGATTAATGACTCATGATAAAGTATACCCAAGAATTGGGTTGAATGAGGGTTTATGGTAAGACCTTGGTGATGAATTATGAAGAGACTTGGTAAGTCTCATGATCTCTATCTTTTACTTCAAATTGTGGTAAATTATGATTAAGTCATGATGTGATATTAGAGTATGATTTGTATTAGGATTGATAGGGTTGTATGATGTTTAATTGAAATATCTTGATTATGATTGTGAGGTTGATTAAGATGTAAATATTATAAGGATGGTGATCATTACCAATGTGCCTTATTATGATATGAACTGCTAATGTATTAACCTCACTTATATGAATTGTAATGAAAGGATTTATACTCATGCAACTATTATTGAGCTATGATGATGATGATGTTATACAAGGGTTAGACCCTATGACCTAAACTAAGCTATGATTGATAAAAAAGGCTTAAAGACATTTCAATAAAAGGACTTAGCTTAGCACCAAGTGAACTTGACAATGGGAGGTGATGACTTCCCATAGAGGAAGATTCACCCTATTTATAATGTGGTGTTGACTCCCCAAAGAGGGATACTCATCCAATGGATTCCCATTAGAGGAGGCCCCGATTGCCAAGTGATATTTAGAGGGAGATACATGTCTCTTATTTCTTGAACTATGTTGCCCCCATAGGAAGACTAGCTAGTGGATCCACCTAGAAAGCTATGTTTATGTTTGGTTTTACTTTGGCTGGTAGACCAGCTTCCATCGGTGTAAGGTTTAACAACACCGGATTCCACACTTAGCTCTTGTGGTCCATGTCGGTTAAGGAAAGTGTTCCCTAAGTTAAAATGAACAAATGAAGATGAACTAATTAAGGTGACTTGAGAGGTTTGACTTATCCTAGGTAGGGGTATGGGACTCTACCTATGCCTTGCACTAGTTTGCCTTGATGGAAGCTTTAGAAGGTTGATATTATGTATGTATATGATAATGAATGCAAAAGATGATAGTATGATGACTTTACATGTAAATGATAATATATGGTGATTTATACTCTTATGAACATGTAATTGGTCCATGATGTGAAAAGTTTGATGTTGTATATCCTTAAAAGGTTATGTTATGTGGAGTGGAATATTAGCCATGATTCTTGTTGGGTCGATGGATTGAGTAAGGTTATGGGGCTCTGCTTGGTATTGCACTTGTTGGCTTTATGAGGATTCATGGGTAGTAGTCTTGCTTTATTATGATATGATGAACTCTTATCCATGCTTGTGATGAAATTACTTGATGATAGGGTTATGTTGGATTATGGGTTAAAGTGTGTTGACAAGTATGTTAATTGCTGTGACTTGATGATTTTCCTTTTTGATTTGTATGATTTCTTTGATTATGCATATGGTTTTTCAAAGAATAAAATAGCATGTCTTGATAAATGTCCCTTCCTTCTTGACATGATTTCAAAGTATGTGTGCATATGGTCTCATGTTTAGTGCAAGTGGCGTACTAACCCCATTTCTTCCTTTTTTCCAGACATTTTAGGTTTCGGTCGTTGAAGTATTTTGGAAGGCAACTTGAAGAAGGCTTGAATCCTTGATAGGCTTGAATCCTTGATCATCCAATTAGGGGTAGGTCCTCATTGTCCGAAGGCGATGCCAACATCGAACTTATGTTGTTTTAGTTTTAAGACTCTTACATTTTATCTCTTTTCACTTGAGTACGGATTTTATAAGCCTATCTATGGCTTCTTTACTTTGATGTAGGGCTATGCTCAAATTGCTAATCGTGTTAGATGGTTATGAGATGAGACAATCTTTAAGACTATTTTCTATCTTATATATTTATGTGCAATAAATGTAGAAGGCTATGTAACCTTCCGATACGAATATATATATATATATATATATATCCACCTTAGGAATATTCGTACTCGAATGAGATTATTCTTACTAGGCTAAGGGTGTGACATGCAACAACTCAAACACCCAATCAAGCAATGCAATTACAACATGCTGACCTACAAATTAAAGAGTACTAAGAAAAAAATTAGTACCTTGATCTGACTTTCTCCGGACTCTTCTTCATATCCTCCTTACCTTTCCAAATAGTTTTTTCAACAAATTGGTTCCTCCAAAGGACTTTGACTAATGCTACCTCTTTTGTTCTCAATTTGCGAACATGACAATCTAGAATCTGAATAGGAATATTCTCATAAGATAAGCTATCCTTGATTTCAATATTCTTAGTTGATATGATTAATTAAGGATCGCCCATGCATTTCTTATACATGGAGAAATGAAATACCGAATGAATCGCTGTTAACTCTTGGGGTAGCTTTAACTCATAAGCTACTTTGCCAATCCTTCTGGACATTCGATAAGGACCAATATACCAGGGACTAAGTTTCCCCTACTTAATAAACCTTAATAACACCCTTCATGGGTGAAACATTCAAGTATAGTCAATCATCTGCATCAACATCTAACTCCCTTCTCCTAACATCAGTGTAGAATTTCTGACGACTTTGTCCATTTTAATATCTCTTGAACGACTTTCAAAACTCATGTGCAGCAAATCGTTCTTCTCTATATGAAATAAGGAAGACTGGAACTACATAAAGTCTTACTATCTCCTAAATATATAACATGGAATAATCCTCTGCTGAATGGGTAGTGATTACTGGCAAAACGTTGGTTGATTTGGTCAATAGATCTACAATCACCCAAATAGATTCATGTTGCCTGCGAGATCTAAGAAAACCTGTGATAAAATCCATATTAATCATCACTCTGACTTCCATTATGGAATCTCTATATTTTGAGTCCTACCACTTAGCCTTTGGTGTTCTAGTTTAACTTATTGGCAATTTGGACACTTAGCAACAAATTCTGCAATGCCTTTCTTCATTGTACTCCACTAATAGACTTCTCTCAAGTTACATTACATCTTTGTGGAAACCGAATGAATAGAATATATGGAGCTATGATCTTCATCCATAATCTTTTCTTGAAGTTCATCCACCCTTGGACACACAACATACATTAACACACCATCTCCCCCTTGTTGAAAACTCATTACTCTTTGCTTATGAAAATTTACCTTTAATTCAAGCAAAATGGGATCTTGGTATTGCTTCTCTTTTACTTCTGATGTTAATGATTATTCAAACCTATTCATCACCACTACTCCCCTTTTGTGGAATCCACCAGTCGAACTCCTAATCGTGGAAGTCTATGCACATATTTTGCGAACTCTTTCTAGTCTTCCTCAAAATGGGTGGTACTACCCATAGGCAATCTACTCAAGGCATCAACAACAACATTAGCCTCACCTAGGAGATAAGAAATACTCAAGTTATAATCTTTGAGTAACTCTAACCACCATATTTGTATGATACTAAGCTTTTTCTGTCTAAAAACGTATTAAAGACTTGTGATCGGTGAACACATCCACATGTACACCATAAGTATAATTACGCCATATTTCAAAGAAAATAATACGACAGCCAACTCTAAGTCATGGGTTGTCCAATTCTCCTCATTAACTTTCAATTGTCTAGAGGCATAAGTTATAAACTTGTCATTCTACATTAATACGCAACCCAAAACAACTCTATATGCATCACAATACACCACAAAACCTAAGTACCTTCTAATAAGGTAAAAACTGGGGCAATTTAGCCTCCTTTTCAACTCCCAAAAACTTTTGTCACAAGCTTCAGACCATTGAAATTTCACTATTTTCTTATCACTTAGTCAAAGGGGATGAAACAGATGAGAATCCATCAACGAACCTTTTATAATATATATCCAAACCCAAGAAACTCCTAATAATAGTTGGAGATGTGGATCTAGGCCAATTAAGTACTGCTTCTATTTCCTGAGTATCAATATTAATTCCATCACCAAAAACTATTATGTCCCAAGAGTGACATAGACTCAAGCCCAAAACTCACATTTAGAGAACTTGGCATACAGGTCTCTATCCTTTAGAGTCTAGAGAATTATTCTGAGATGACTAGCATGATCCTCTTCATTTCTTGAATAGATTAGTATGTCATCTATGGAAACGATAAAAAACATATCTAAATAAGGTTTGAATACTCTATTCATAAGGTGAATGAACATTGCAGGTGCATTAGTTAAATCAAACGACATGACCAGAAGCCATCGTGACAATAACAGGTCCTGAATGTTGTCTTGGGAATATTACTTTCAACTAATGGTAGACTGATCTGAGGTCAATCTTACTAAAACATGTAACACTCTGAAGCTAATCGAAAATATCATAAATTCTTGGAAGGGATATTTGTTCTTGATGGCAACCTTGTTCAGTTAACAGTAGTCTATACACATTGCAAGGGAACAAGTTTTCTTTCTCACAATTAAGACTGGACCTCCCCAAGGTGAGACACTTTGTTGAATGTCTATAAAAGATATTTCAACTACTCTTTTAACCCTTTCAAATGTGCTGGTGTAATTGTATATGGATGAATAGAGATAGGAGGAGTATCTAGAAAAATGTCTAAAGTGAAGTCTATCTCTCTCTTAGGGGGACTCCGAGAAGATCTTCTAGAAAGACTTTGGAAATTCATTAACAACAGAAACTGACTGAATAGAAGGTATCTCAACACTAAAGTCATTAACTCAGACTAAGTGATAGACAAACCCCTTAGAAACTAACTTTCTGTCCTTAAGATACGAAATAAAATGACCCTTAGGCACTGCTGAACTGATTTTTCAACTCTATAATTGGTTCACTGGAAACTATAACTTGACTATTCAAGTTCTACAATTTATTGATGCATAATAGGCATGAAGTCAGTCCATACCTAGAATGACATCAAATTAAAGACTTTGATCATACCATTGACAACATCTGGTGAATCCTTTTACTCTTGGCGACTACTGATAGAATAAAGACAGTTTTTCATCCGCCTGCCCCTGAAGTAACTCATCTAGATGCAGCTCTATATGGTGAAGCAATTGAAGAAGACTGGGCTCTATTTCCCTCTTTTAGGATACTCTCTTATAAAATGATTATTCTTGCCACACTTGAAGAAACCAGCGGAGACATCACGGCACACCCCTGAATGGCTCTTACCACACTTAGCACATGCAGGAGTCTTAGTACCCCTTTTGTGCCTTACTATCTTGTGAATGCGCAGGTCTAGCTCTGAAAATTCTGAGAATTATTACTATTGTATACACATTTGTTCCTGGGTACAGGTGCACTTAGCAGATTATGGAGCAAGTCCTTTCTGTTTGTCTTGGAGACAAGACCGGTTCACATTACTCTTTTGTTGCCCAACCTCATTTCGTGATGTCTTAACTCTCTTGTTCTTAAACTCTTCTTTATCACTCAACCTTTCCTCCTCAACTTATTGTGCATGGATCATTAGTCTTGTTATGTCCATTTGTCCTATCATCATAGGTGTATTTACCATCCTTACTTGGCAAACGAGATAACCCAACAAGGAACATATTGATCTTTTGTAAGACCCCAAAGATGACCTAGGTTAACTAGATCCTAACATATTTTTATTGATGTTCTAAGGTCCTAAATATGTCTAATATATGTTATATAGTCAGTAGCTAAAGTATTAGGTGGAAGTCAAACGTCAAGGGACGACTAAGACGTTCGACGACTAAGTCACCTAAATGTCTCTTATGTAGTTATATATGCTTATACTTGTTTAATTATGTTTTAAGGTTCTAAAATGATTTATTATAGCATGTATAGTCGGTGTTTAGAGTTTCGAGAAGTTTGGAGGTCAAACGACCAAGAACGTCCAAGACATTCGAAAGATATGCCTTGAGTCGACCTTGTACGTCTAGGAGAGTTTAGTTGAGTTTTACGTGTTCGTTTTGGATGAAATTCATGTGAGAGGTGTTAAACTTATATACGATCATATTTGAGTTGTAAACGTCCGGGAAATTATCCCCAAGGACCATCAAAGGGTCCTTGATGAAGGACCTAAACCTGTTGCCAAAACAGTCCCTGGCAGACCTTGGCGACGGAGCAGTCAACAGTCCGTTGGCCTGATGACGCCCCGTCGAGGGTCCCGTTTTGGGGGACTAACCAAGGGTGAAGTTTGAAACTTTTTCCAGCCACTGTAGCCACCAACGGAGGGTTTTGACGCCCCGTCGTGTCTGTGACGCCCCGTCAAGGCCAGGCGTCTCACACAACTGTATTCCTGCGCAGGCTGCTGTCCACTTAGTACCAATTCACCCCACTTCTATATTAAGTCATTGTAGGTTTATTAAGGGTATATTGGATATTTTAATTAAGTATATATAGGGTAAAAACCTTAAAGACTTCATTCTTCCAAATTGAAAACCCAAAACTCTTAGAAAAATCATAAAGACTCCATTGAAGTCCAAATTGAAGAAGCAGCTTCGTGTGGGGGTTTTGAGTGGATATTCTTCATCAAAGTGAAGAATTATAATCCTTGAGGTATGTCTTTTGATCCTTGAAACTTGTTTCATCAAGGAGCTCAACTCTCAAGATGTTTTTCAAAGTTTTCTAAAGTGAATTGTCCAATTTCGGGATTCTACCATGGGTTCTTGCATAAATGATTTCTAAACATTAAATTATGATCTAATTGATATTTTATTGATTATTTTAACATAAATTACCTATTAACCCATGTAAATTGATGAACCCTAGTTTTGACTACTTATTGGGTTACTTGATATTAAGCTAATATTGTTGAATTGTTATGTAGTTTCTTATGGGCTTTCTAATGATATAAGAATTGTATTCAATTGATATCTAATTGATCTTATATTGTTAAACCTAGATTGAATTGATGCAGATTCATTGAGTTTTATGGTTATTGCTTTGAATTATTGTTCATGGTCATGGGTAAGGGCCTTGTGATGTTGAATTGGTTGATTTGGCATTGAATTGAAGTGTGGATGAGGGGATGAAGGTATTATGCGCCATTTTCTTTATTTTGATGTTATTTATACTTCAATTATGTTATGATTGGTTTGGTCTACCTTTGGTGGTGGTTCTATGTGAATTGATGTGGCCTTGTCGGCGTTACCTTCTAGAATATTGATGATCATGGCCTTGTCGGCACTACTTGAACTTATATGGATATTTGTGTAGTTAATTTGATGATTTGTGATCATACCTACCTATATGTTAAAGTATGTGTTAGACTATTGATACTATTTAGTTAATAATGTTATGTTATGGCTATGTGTTAAGTGTGTAGTCTTAGAGTTGATACATGGTTGATCCTAAATTTGCTAGATGAGTCTAAAATTTTAGGTTTATAATGTTAAGGTAATGAATAGAATGACTAAATAAGGTTAAGGGTCATTCCTAAGAGTCTAAAGGAAGATAGGCAATTTATGTTAAATGGAAGTATGTTGTGTCTTGTTTAGGTAGACTTGGGTCCCTTACTTGATGCTTATGTGAATATGTGATGTATTGACTTAGGTACCTAAAGGGTCTTAGTTTTGAATAAATGAATATAGGTGAGACCTTGCATGATGATACGAGGGTCATTTATGTGGAACCTTGAACCAAGTAGTAAGGTTATAAATCGTAAAATAGTTAGCCGTAACGGTATCCTTCATGTAATGAGTGATGGAAATAAGGTTGATTGGATGGAACGGCATCATATCATACCTTAGGAAAGTCGCGATGAGCTTCTTGTCGCCATAGTGATATATGCCCTAGTGGACCTTGCTTTGGTTGGTTGAATGTAATTGGGTCATGAACTAGATATGGGGCCCATTTATATGAACCTTAATGAGAATTGATCTATGAGAACTATGGCTAGCACCAAGTGAGTATGGTAAGGGAAAATAGTTCTAGTTAATTATGAGACTAGATTACAAAGTATGCCCTTCATATTCCTTAACTATGTGTCTACATGGGATGTGTCCAAGTTCTACCATTGACAAGTAAAACAACCTCATCGGAGTAGGATAGAACTCCGAATTCCATGTCTAGCTATCATGGTCTATGTCGGTTATTGCCTATTCTCATCATATGGAATACCTATTAGCATTAGAGGAATTTATGGAGTTTAGGTGGTGGTATGAGACGCTATCTAGACATTGCACAATAGACTTTGAAGGTGTTATGTGGAGTTCCTAGGTATTGTCCAAGACATTATTTGAATGTCCTTTATGTGATGTATGAGTCTTAATGAACGAATGACTTATGTTATGGAGTATGTAAATAAATAAGTACCTAATCTAAAGTGACTTAAGGATTCCTTAGCTAAAGTGTGAAGAGGGCATTAGGGATGATCTCTTCATGTCTTATCTTTGGAAGTCTTGAGGATGACTCTAGTTACGGAAGTTGGTTGATTTTGTGGACATGATCTAGGCCTTAGGTAGTCTTAAGGAATATTTAGGTAATATTGAAGAGGTCACTATGGACGTTATCTTATTGATTTACTTAAGTAGGTCTTTTGATAGCCCTTGGGAAGAGAATGTCATATCATCTATGTGTTGGTGATTTAGTGAGAATGATTTTATCCTAGGGAGTCTATAGGATCTATTGAGTGTGTGTGTAAGGGATTGTATGGGTGGTCGCTTCACAACTCACTCAAGTGAAACTTAGAAGTCACCTTTGGTAGAGGAATCTTAACTTGATGTTTATGATACTTTCTAAGTATGTATGTGACTCATTATAAGTAATCTTAAGGGTCGTTTAGGCACATCTAGAGAGGGTGTATGGGCGGTCTCTCTTTGTGTGACTTAAGTGAATCTTAGGATAGCCTTGAGTGAGAAAATTACATGTTAAAAGGGTGTCTAAAATGATGAAAAAAGTGCTTCACTGTATAGTGAATTAATTCACTGTCACAGTGATGAGTTTACTACAAAGTGACTTCTAAAAATGCTATTTTTGGTTAAGTGTTTTCTTATGTGTTCCTTGATTGCTAAATGATGTTCTTATGATTATAATATGATATTTAAATGAAAAGATGCATATTTCCAATAAATGTCCGTTTTCATGATTTTTATGCATAAAGCCATACTTAGTACATGTGGTTGTACTAACTCCATGCTTTTATCTATCTATATAGTTATTGGTAGGTGAGGAGCTTTGAGAAGTGAAGACATGGACTTAGAAGATCGTTCAAGAAAAATTGAAGCATGTCCTCACTTGACTCGAAGGCATATAAGTCTTTTATGTTTTCATTCAAAGTATTGTAATAGACTAAGTATTTCTATATTCGTATTTTGAAGTATGAGTCGTGTCCCAAGTATTCTTGTGTCTTAAGATGAGGATATTAAGACTTAGTATTTCCTATTACTTTTATATGTAAGAGATTTTGAAGAGTATATTATATTTTGTGAAAAGTTTTAATTCCGCACTACTTTTCACTATGTATATGCAATGAATGATATGAAAGGGCTTGTCTTAGACCTCCGAGAGGTCGACGACGCCGCTTACAATCCAAGATTTTTACCCTAACTTCTAGGGTATGGTTTCTAGTTGTGACATCTTTCTCCTCATATCAGCAACCATTTATTTGTTTCTCTTAGCTCACATGGGAAAGAAACACCTCATGAAGGCACTCTAAAAAACAACCCAACTCACAATCGGTTATGCGTAAGAAAGAGTTAGAAAGCAATTGAATAGAGATGAATAGTATTGCACCAAGTGAGTATGAAAAGTGAAGGAATTTCCTAAATATTACAGCCTCCAATTATAGACGTGGCGAGCTTCACACGGATAACTAGGACTCTACATATATGACTTCATAGACTTCCTAAGACTCTTGAACTCTGTGCCCTGATACCAAGTTTGTCACACCTCGATCCAAAACCTAGTGGGACTGGAAATCGAGAACCATTGTTGGCCCCGAGCGAACCCTTAGCTTTACTTACTTAGCAAAAGAATTAAACTTCAGAAAAATAACCTCAAATAAAGAACTTATGAAAAAAATCTTAGAATGTCTTTTAAGAAAGCATTTTCAAACTAGCCAAAATGACTACTCAAGTCTCATAGCAAAACATATAAAATACAAGGCTAAAAGACTCATAAATTATTGTTTGGCTATCAATGAAGCCTCTAAAATAAATAAGATGGATGTTGGAACAAACCCCACAACATCCTAATGAACTGAAAATAAAATTGAAAGCAATAAAAAGAGTCCTCCTGAATGCAAAAAGGCTCACTAACAGACTTTAAACTGCTCACTGGGTCAATGATGTGCTAGATGTAGATCCTAATTACCTGTGTCTACATCATAAGACGATGTAGTCCAATTGGCCTCAATACATTGAATGTACGAGTATGCGAGTTGGAATGCTAAACATAACATAAGCTTGAAAAGAGTCTAAAAGAAACACTTACCTGGGTTTTATTTGACTCGACTTATTTCAATATAAAGCAGTGTAAATAAATGCAGTATAAAGAAATGTTTTAAACATGCTTTTCAACTCTGGGTATATACAAATACAATAATTACTCTATATGTATGAGAAGATATAATATGAACCCTGTTTGTACATAAAAATACAAATATTTCTAATGTATATGAAATACAAAATCTTGTTGTGGGAGTTTCTCTAACTGAAAATCATCACTTAAGAGCTATAGTGATGATAAAACGTCTTGCCCACGCTGCTACAACTTTTCTATAGTTTGTCGTCATATAGGATGCATTAACTAAGTGGATCGACTAGTCTATGCTAAAAAGCACTAATGTTTCATCTAAAAGGTATGATCCTTTTCTACCCATTATGGCTACATGATTTATGGGGGCTGTGAGTTTTCTGAACTCTCCCCCATATCGGTGCTCAATACTATTCCCAAAAATATTATATTAGCTCTTATGTTTTTAAAAAACATACTTATTACTATGATCGTCGATTAATGCTCAAAGACTTAGCTCAAAGGCTAACTTGGAAATCAAAGTTTCCCTCTTGATTTATTATGAAAGCATATACTCTTTTTTAAAAACCAACTCAAAGGTTCTTTGGAAATCTCAGTTTCTATTCTTATTTAAATGTGAAAACATTTTAATCTTTTTGAGAATACTTAGTTCTCATATAATTTTGTGAAGAAATGAACTTCAAATCTGAAATCTTTGCTTAACTTTAAAACTTAAATCTTAAAACAAAGTTAAAATGTTTTTGAAAGACTTTCGAAAACTTTAAGAACTTATCTTGACTTCTTGACTCGACTCTTAACTTCTTGGCTTGACTCTTAAAATTCGTTGAATTGAATTATTGATTCAAGGATCATAATTTGTGATAGGAATGATCTCATGATGTTTAGAAATGATTTTAGATAGCTAAGCATGAGAAAAGATCAAAAATCGATATCACGGAGAAGCATTAAAATTTTAGTTTTCGAAAATAACTTTTGAGGTAGAACAGTCTGTGACCGTTCCACGATGCCAAAAACTAAGGACTAGGTCCACAACGCGGAGGGAGTGCCAACTTTGAACCGATAAAATTTTTTCTTCGTTTTCCAACTCTAAACTGTGTAAGATCCATGGTTTCTTTCCTGAAACATTTGGAATTGATTAAATGTTCAAAGTACATAAGATTCTACTCAAAATCAAACCTAAAATTATGGATTCAGAACAAACAACTCCTCAACAATTTTAATCAAGAATTTGATATAACTTCAACAAACCCACCAAGAATTCAATTTCTATGTTTTCAGGAACTTAGATTCGTTGAAATAAATCATGATTGGCGCATGGTTGTTAACCCAATGCTATGTAATCTCACATACTTTTGTAGGGATCACCCCCGATGAAAACCACAAGTTAAACTCGACGATCTTGACGAATCTTGAATGTTCTTCTCCTTTCTCCTCTTCTTTTCTCTTCTCTAAAAACCTAACTCTTTTTTCAAAAGTGTAAATTGACTAAGTTCAGTTTATACCCCTTATTAATTACCAAAAATGAATTAAATAAAAGGGTAAGGAAAAGACCAAAATACCCTTCTAAAATTCAGATTGGACTTTCCTTATTTGGACAATCCAACTTTCAAAGGCATAACTCACTCATGGGAACTTGAAATCGCGCATACTCAACGACGTTGGAAATATCATTTTAAGAGCTTCCCTACCATATCTGGAAGTGCTCCTAACTCGTTCTCAGCTAGAAGTTATGGCCGTTTGAAGTTGACCAAAAATTCACTTTTTCCTAACTTAAATAAATTTCCAAATTTTTAATTCTTTCCAAAAATGATTATTTCCAGTTCGTGACTTCTTCCTAGCTATTTCAAATTGTAAGATGTTACAAAAGCACTGACATAAAATCTAGATATCATGCATGTCATGTGGCCAAGCTATATAGAGAATATATATAACTTTATAGAGAAACTTACATGAGTCATAAACATTGATTTCACAAAAATATGCATAATTTCATAAAATATATTCCTAGATTCATGCTTCTTCATAAATTCATATAAGGGTTCATAGATAAATGCATGGGTTCACATGGAATTGGTTGAAAAGACATGAAATTAAATTCAAGTCATTAAAATAAGATCATAATAAAGCAATTAAATTCATACAAATAGAACCCACGAGAAATTGAGTGAAAATCTAATTAAATCTTGAGAAACTGAGTTGGGGAATCAAAGAAACATTGAGGGCTCAATGGGTGGATGGAACCTATTGATGAACTTCCTACATGCCTTGATTGACGCCCTGAGCAATGATGAAAAAGGAATACTTTAACTTGAAGAACCCTAATATCTTCTTCTTCCTTGATCTAGAGAGAAGATTTTTGGAGAGGATAAATTTGGTCAAGTTTAGAAAATTTAGGAGAATGAATTGAAATTGGTAGTTTTTGAGTTTAATTCACTTATAAAGACCTTGAAATATTGTTTAAAACGAAGTAGTTTGGGTACGAAATACATTAGAAAAACCTACATTGACCCTAACTTAAAAGCTAACGAATTGACTTAGAAAAAGGGTTTCACGAGTCGTCAAAGCTTCACGGGCCGTATAGTTGATCGTCAAGTTTCTCATATCAAATAGTGTTTCACTAAAACGAGCAAAATTGTTGACTCCGAGATCAAAATTAAGAAAACTTGGTGTTATTGGAAAGAGGACTCAAAGACCTTTGATTTGATAGATCATATATAACCTAATTCATTTTTGCTAAAGGATATGATCGTTATTAAACAAAAAACTCCAAAACCTGATGAACCTCTTTCACGGATGACTTCACGGTCCGTGTGAAGCTCAACAGACAATTTAGGTGACCATTGTCCTTCACAGTAGCTTTGAGGTTATGTGCCTCTTTTCACAGACCATCTAGGTGCCCATGGTCATCTACTAAGGCTTGATACAACAGCACCTGAAAGGTGACAGGTCATGGTTCTCTCCACGGCCTGTGGACCTGTCCATGGTTTTACCTTTTCTCTTAGTCTATCCCAGTTCAAATTTTTGAGGTGTTATAGTCTATGTTGGCAGAAGACCCTAGCAGTATTTAAACCCAAGTTTTAGGGTTTCTTCCCCATTTTAATTTTTTTGAGGTTAGAGAACTCAGTAGAGGCAATTTCAAGTTGGTTTTTCAATATAAAATTATTGGATAACATTTTTTAACATTAAATCATTGATTACCCATTATTATTATTATTTACTGAATATATGAGTGTAAATCAAGATTTTAAGTTGATAAATTAGGGGTTTTTTGTCAACTTGAGTTTTGAAGTAAAATTTTAAGGTTTTTTTTAAAATGATTTTCTCTAATGAGTTTTTAAAGTCTTGAGAAATGTTGTCAAGTATTAAATTTTGGATTCAAACCTTAATTTTGGAATCAAGTATTGTGTTGATTGACCCACCTTTCAAGGAAATTGTAGTGGGTGTTGTTGTTTTTGGAAAGTGATTATGAATATTGACTTGTGTATAGATTGGACTGACAGTTGATTTATTTAAGGAAAGTTTCTTCTTAAACCCTATATTTCTAATTGAATTCATGTGCTTCCTTCGTTGATTGTGTTTTGGGAGTAATGAGGATGAGGTGAAGGGTTTAAATCGTCTACTTGTTATATCTAAATGAATGAAAAGGGGTCAAAATTAAAGAGGCTATGTTATGAACATGATAATGTGAATTTCCTTAATGTGACCCTTGATGATATGAACTGCTTGAAAGCATGATTGTGGATTTGAATTGTATGATTTGTTGTATCTTTCATGTGGTGTAATATTTCTTGTATACGTTGATTATGAACGTCGTGATGAGTTAGTATGCTGAGATTTTAATCGGCGAGTGCGTTATTATTTTGAGGTCTTTGGGGGTGAGTGTTGTTATGCTGAGGTCTTTGACGAAGAGTGTTATTTTGTCGACTTCTTTCTGGGCTAGTATTATTATGTTGAGGTGTTTATCAGTGAGTGTTATTATAGCAGGTTCTTTCCGGCGAGTGTTGTTATGCCAAGGTCTTTTGCAGTGAGTGTTATAAAGTCAATGAAAAATGATTCCGGCTAGTGATGTGATATGTGCTGATGGAAAATGATTCCGTCAAGATATTGATCATTGTGACTTGATACACTTGAATTATTTGATTTGTTTGATTGTTGAATTGTGAAGATTGAACTGTCAATATTGGGTCTGTGATCCGTGTATGGTAGAATTGCTAGGTTGGGATGATTGCTATGCATGATTTTTTGAGAAGTTTTGGTTGAAGTATAGGGGTATTCGTTTTCTATCTAGTTGTTTTGTTTAGTAAGTTGCTTCTTGGGTACTATGTTGTTTGTACTCACTCTTTTCTTCTACACTTGTGTAGGTTCCGAGCCCAGACCCATGTGATTTTCTCCTTCTTCTTCTCGTGACAGTTGAGGCTCGTGAAAGATTTGAGAGGTAGTTTCTTTTCATCCTGGCGGACCCTCTTTTCCTTCCTCTTTAAGTTTTGTTCTACTTGAGAAATAAAGATTGAGACTTGTATATATATTTGAATTTTGTATTTTTCACTAGTGGTTTGTACACGTGACAATCAGATTTTAGGTTATTGTTTAGAATGAATAAGATATCCACCTTTGACTTGTTCTTGCTTTAATGTTTTTCGCATTTTTTTTATTTTCATTGGGTTGAGATCCACTTGTGTTGGTGGGAATAGACAAAATGTCATCGCGTCCATTTTTGGGTCATGACAGAGATTGACATAGATTTGAATTTGCGAGACTTAGGGAACTGATATATAATTTCCTTTTTAATCTCAACAGACATGTTGTCTAATGTATCAATTGTTATGTATTCATATGAATAGCATGTAACTAGATGACACAAACTTGTATTGATTTATGTGAATTGAAAAATGGTAGGGATAGAATGTAATTTGCTTCTTACACTATAAAATTCCTAAAAAAACAATTAAATACTCCCTCTCCTCTTTTTCGTATGTCATATTTTTAGATTTCACTGGCATTAAGAAACGAAGTAAGTTTATGATTCTACCCTTATTAAATGTTTTTTGAAGTTAACTATTTAATAAATGATAAATAAATCCATCTTTTATTTTTATTTCGTTTGTTGAGATTTCTTTTTTCAAAATCAAAATTTATAGAATAATCCAATAATGAAAATAATTAATCAATATATATGAAGTAATTACAATGAACATTAATTACATATTAGTTCTCCTAGGTTGGTCATATATATATTTTCAAGACTAATTAACTATCAAGGGCACAATAGGAAGAATATTGAATTTATAAATTAATTTTATGAAATGACAAATATTATGAAACAATTATTTATAGTAAAAATGAATATATAAAAAGAAATAGAAGGAGTAAGTACGTAAAAACCATATGGTATCTTAAATAAAATTAGTTTTGAAAGACCCACACGGTAAAAATTATATTTATTGGCGATAAGTTTTTCTTTTATTGATAACTGAGTTAATATTATCGTGTTTAAAGTCGTTAAAGCTCTTTAATGACATTTATATGGAGTTTTGATCATATATACTCAACAATTATATTATTGTTGTAAAATTATTTATTTATTGTAGTGACAATCAGACACAAAGCAAATAAAGAAAAAATAATAATGAAAAATTTAACAAGATTTTGCTAGGCCTAGAAACAAAAAAATTGTCATTGTGAAAGAAAAGAAGTATGTAGTGTAATGTTTACGAAAATCACTTCTTTCAAACAAATTAAATGCCAACAGCATACCTAGTAAAATTTGACTAAATAGGATCCAGAGAGAATAAGAGTATTAATAAATCTTATCACTATCTCCATAATTATTATGAAAGACTTTCTGGTCAAGTGCATCAAATTCAAGTTAAAAAAATAAAAAATAAAAAGCATAACACTATGCTTAATAAAGAAGAAAAACAATGTACGGCCAGTAAAATAAAGATCAGCATAAAAGTAGCAAAATAATTTGATAATTCGAAACATAATAAACAACATATTGCATAGACAACAAAAGCAAGAACTACAAGTGTACTACTAGTACTACAACAAGCAAAAACTCTCGTAAAGCATGACAAAACCCTATTATATTCCTACTAACCTTCTACCAAACCTTACTCCTTCATATCTAAATTTATATCCTTAATAATATGAAGTTACATCATATTCTATCTGATCGCCTCTTCAAACTAATGCCAAAAAAAAAAAAAAGATTTAAGTGTTTTTGCAATCCAGCAGCTACATACATGCATTAGAGTCTGTCATATCTTATTTTGTTTGCTTTAATTAACCAAACAACATCACATGAGAGGTGAGATAAACTTTCGTAAATTTGCCTCGTCATAATGATGCTGAGACATAACGTAACTTCTTTCATGTCAGACATCTTATAAAATAACAACAAAACAAATAGTCAAGGCATGTGGTGGGACCGATAAAATTCAAAAATAAAAAATTTCGATTGCGAATTTTGAAAACTGAAATTTTCCTAATAGGAACCTTTCCACACTAATAGGCCCTAAGCGATCGTGAATCATAATTAATCTAATCAATAGGACAACCTGGAGTTAACCCATAATCTGGGGACACTATAATCTATCTCCTTGTCGAAAAGAATGATATAATTAGAATCACACTTATCTTATTCTTGCTTATGTAGCTTTTGTGTTGTATTTTTCACTCTTCAAATATCTAGCTTAAGGTGTAGCTAGGGAGGGCTTAAATTAGTGTCATATATTATTTATTATAAGAGGATATATATATATATATATACATATATATATATATATATATATATATATATACACAAATGTATATACATGTATGTATGTATATATTCATATTATCTCCCTATGTGATTTTTTTTTAATCTCAAATTATATTACACACTTTTTTAGGAGAAATTAAATAAATACCCCATATAAGCAAATTACAAACATATATCATTTTATATTTATAACCCACTAATTACTTCCAGTATATATACCCTAACTGATTTCGCATGGATATTAAATAAATATCATATATTGTATCAATATTATTAAGGTTGATAATTTCGTTTGATTGATAATAAATTTGTGTGTGTGTGTGTGTGTGTATATATATATACTGTATTGTTATCATTAAGATTTCTTGTTCAGAAATCACTCATTAGTCAAGGATACTTATGTAGTTTTTTCTCTTTTGTTTTTAAGTCAATCTAAAAAAAATGATATATTTATATACTTAATAATAATTTAAATTTAAATATCCATTTTATCCTTAATGAGATGATTTATATTCACACAAACATTTGTAATTGATTTAAATCATAAATTTTAAAGTCTCTGTTACTTAAATTTTGTATTCAATTAAATTTCATTACATAAATTAGAACGATTCAATTATTGAACAATTTCAATCTTAGCTTTTGAATTGAGTTAGGTTAAAAGTCAATTTTCTTGGAACACTTTAAAGTATATGTCCTTGTAGGACAAGAATGATTAGAAACATTTACTTGTTGTTTGTTAGTTGTCACTAAAAGGCCTATGATTCCCTAGCCAGCAACTTGGTACCAGGACTGATCACTTTCTGAAGACAAAATTCTAGCAAGTTGCAAAACAATAGGACACCAACATTGTAGGAACAAGGCAAGTTGTGCTACCTCTCATGCATTAATCATATCATATATCTAATCCTGTTTCCACTGTCATATATAAACCACTATATATTAATTGGAAATCTATTCATACCCTACTTGGCTTCTTACTCTCAAGCCACATAAACACTCCCCAACCCAACCAAACAACAAATTAATTAAAGTTGTGGTAGCCTTATTTAGATGTTGTCTCTTCACATACAAACTAGAGATTAAGACAAGATATACTTAATTTGTTTAATTAATATGAGTCTCTTCTGTTTATATTCAAGTTTTAATAGAAGTGAAAAATATGTAATTACACGACTTAAAATATTCATTTCTAAAGATTTCAATCATTTGAATTAACTACAAAAAAGATTATTTTTCTCTCTCTCTCTTGATACGTGTAAATATCACTCCACCTTTATAATAGACATTATAATTTTATTTGTGTACAATGTATCTAGTACATATGTTATTGTTGATACATAACCCTAATTATTTCAAACCTAAATCAGTATAACCTGGTTTATTGTTATATCTCTGATGCATAACTTATGTATTGTTTCTAAGTATCGGCAGAAGAAGCAATGTATCCGCGAGTTCTGAAAAATCTGAGAACATTGTAATTTGGGAAACTCTCAAGCCATGATGTAATTAGCGCCCAAATTGTTGGGGTTTCTGTACTTTATATAATTAAAAGATGGCAAATTTTATATTTAGTAACACCTTAATTTTAAAATATCATGTTACTCTTAATGAAATAATTTATAGCATATAACATAAACATCTATGACTTATTATAGACTATAAATTCAATTTTTCTTAAATTATACATAAATTAAAACAAAGGAAGTAACATGTATAAAATAAAAACAACATATTTGAGTTCTCTTAAAAGACGAAAAGTTGAATTGATAACACTATATCAAAAATATCATTAGTGGCAATTAATTCTATTAATTATCGTTAAATATGTGTTTAGCGGCAATTAGCACTCTTTGTATATGTCCATAAAGCTTATAGCGACATTGATTCTAATGACACTCCACTAATATCGGTAAATATTTTAACACTTTTTATTAATGTCATTATTTATTGCGACTAAAAATTATTTTTGTTATAGTATAATAAGGTTGTTATCTAGACTAATCCTGGGGAAGTTAGGTTTTACCAATAATAAGCACTTCCATTTCTACACTACATACCTTTTTAGAGTAGGTGATATTCTTATCTTAAAGTTAGTATTAGATAAAATATATTTTTAATTAATACTAAATATAGTCACACATGTGAAAATATTTAGCTTTTTGGTTGGCCTTAAATTAAAGCCCATGAAATTCTTGCCTACTTTGAAACGATACTGAATTATGTTACTATAATATTTAAAAATTCAAGCTCGAAAGCTAGTATACAAAGGTTAAATTTTTTATTATAATTTGAATATTGTCTTTTAAGATAAATTTTTTTTACAATTAAAATCTAGAAAAGAGTTCAGAAATTACTTCTTCTTAAGTATGATAAGAAAATATATATGGAAAGTCATATGTTGTAAATAAAGTTGTTTTCTTCTACGAATAATAGTGTTAGGTAAAATGAAATATTAGGGGTAGCAGTAAAGAATGAGCTATCAAATCATTGCAGCTCTACACGGGACACTTAAAAGCCTAGGGTTATATATATATATATATATATATATATATATATATATATATATATATATGTAACGAGTTTAAATGTTTGACAATCAGCAAGCTAGAATACACTTTTCATTTATAATTATAATTATGTATCAAGAAATTGTCTAAGCAATAATTAAGGAAACTTTGATATCCTTAATATGAAACATAATTAGTTATGGAAACATTATCTAAACACTTAACTTCTTTTATCATATCCTCTAAAATTTCTACCATTTGATAAAATTACAAAAATCTTTTCTGCTTCTTTCATTAAAAAAAAAAAGGTAGTCTTTCCTTGGTAAATAGCGTCTTGAAGTGAAGCGAAGGCACTTTACGCGATGTATCGGTCAAATATATCACTTTATGCAATGTATCAATAGGTTGAATGATGTATCTTAAATTGAGACGCGATATATCAGGACGTTGAATGATGTATTCGACATCAGGACGCAATATATTGTGACATTTGGAAATATCCTGATTCCACCAAATTTAAAAGATTTTTGTGATTTGAAAAATAGTACAAGTAAGATATAATTAGCTCTTAAATGTGATTTGTTTAAATTTCTCATTATTTATCTCGAAGATATTGTCGGGCCTCACTTTCCACATTACATTGATTTCTTTTCTTCTTCACTTTTTATAATTTTTATTTTTTGTCAACTTGTGTCCATCTTATTTGAAAGTGTCAATTGATACATAAAATTTCTTTTTGATAATATTTGATGGTGAGACTTGAATTCAAAACATTTTTATACTCTGATATATTATGTTAATCAATAAAGTGCATGACATGTTTTGGAGAGTTGAAAATAAGCATTGATCCAGAGATTTCTGAATAGAGAAACCCTTCGAACTGCTACTGAATCTTTGGTCAGAAAAGAGACAATTTGACTAAAAATATCTTAGTATGTAGCCCGAGGAAAAGAAAGCAAAAGCAATTTCAGTATTAGTAGCGAACGGAATAGGGATCAACAGCCTAAATCGTGAAAATGAAATAATGGGAGAACAATACAAGTGTCGTGTTGCTAGGAGGAACAGGTCGAACGTTACATTCTAGATGACGAAAATTCAATAGCCAAAAGCCTTACTAGCATAAATTCTAACCCAGATAACATTGAATACGTGAAATTTCATGTAAATCAACGCAAGGGACAAGGTCCACCACTTATGACTATCTAATCTAAAAATTCAAACCATTAAAAAGAAAATACTTTATTTAATTAATTATTTAGGTACTCCATATTGTTTCTTCCTTTGGTATGGGGGAGTGGATGTGGTTGTAAGAAAACCGATTTTTCCATAGAGGAATATGGGACGCAGAAAAAAGTTTGGTGTAAATCACTAGCTAGGATATCTAGTCTTTTCTTTTGTCATTGCATTCACGTAAAGGAAAAAGAACTAAACGTATCCCAAAGTAAAAGGATAATATGGTCTCTGGACTAAATTGTGACATTTTCATATTCTACGGACCAAATTGAAGAGACTCCAAAATTTGTGGGCTCATCTTCATTTCCTAATAGTTTGTCTATACCACCATGAAATAAAGAACAATAACCAGAAAACATTTCCATTATATGGATAATAAACTGAATAAATGCGATCCACTAGGACCACTACCATCTTTCACGGTTCGTTTGATACTAGGGATATGAATAACTAATTTATAATTAATTTTAAGAATATTTAGTTGGAAAAAAAATATAGAATAGTTTATTTTGGTCTCACATTAAGAATTTGATAACAATCTTGAAATAATTAATTTGATGATAACTTGATTCCTAACCAAACAAGCCCTTATTTTATGTGACATTACCTGACTTGACAAACACTGTTTAAGAAATGGAAAGAAAGACTTTAGAAATTTGTGGTCTAAAACAATTATTAGTTTTTGTATTACAAGAAAAACTCGCACATACTACCCTTTGGATACGCATGGAGTAAAATCCCCGTTCCTATACAATAATTCATGAATCACAAAAAATAACTGGCACTAGGCAAGCTTGGAGTGACGAGCTCGACTCATAAGGCAAACCCCTTACTTTTGCTGACAATGAGTTTTGAACTAGAGACTCCAACATGGAAGTTCCAAACCCAAATCACTGGCCACCCCAAAGGGTCACAATTCTCAGATATTTATGTTGTTTAACATTTCATTAAGAGTAAAAGATAAATTTTTAAAGTTCAATTATTTTTAATAATAATAAAATAAAATTTTATTTGAAATGGACTAAAAAAAGTGTTACATAAAGTATTACGGAGGAAGTATATTATTATAAAAAGTCACCAAGCATCTATTATTGAATTTATTTGGCCCTTGTCTTAATGTCCTCGATAATTAGTGTTCTTAGTAGTTTATTGGTAGTGAATTTGGCGAGTGGAATGTAAATTAAAGATAGAAAAAGTTCAATCAATGAAAAGATATTGACAATTCAAAAGTACCAAACATAATTGACCTACTAAGAAAATGATTTTATATAAGGCAAGCTATATAATTGACAAATCAAAATACAAAATAATTTTTTTTAGCAAGCCGATAGTCCTTTGCTTAAGAAGATTACGATTCAAAATGTAATTGTTTGCAATAAATTTTAAAGTAATAGAAAACAAATTGCAATCACAAACAAAATATGAAGAAACATGATTTTATTGATCATGATAAATTGCGGGTACAATTCTGTTGATTCCTTGATTCTACTCTCCTAGGATTTATCCATGATTCTAGGACCGTTACTGGCGTATTTCTCGAACTAAAATGATTTAGATTTGACCTCTCATATGAATAATCCATCAATTTGCGGAGTATTTAAGATCTTGATCTCTTTATGGCATTTCCGAGATGCCTTTTAAGAGAATTTAGTACCCTTTATATAGGCATAAACTAGGGTTTAGGGTTGAGTAGACTCCAAAAACTTAGTTTGAGTTGAACACAATTTGTAGAGTCTCAACTTGAATTAAACGCATCTTGTCGAGTCCCATAAAATTTCAATGTCTAAAAATGCCCCCTGCTTCAAGGCTTGTCGGCGTGTAGTCTTAATAAAACTCAAAGACGAGGCTTGAAGTACATACTCATTCTTCCACCTTGACAGCTTCAGATTTTCAGATTTGTTTTAAGAGAGAAGAGATGAAGGGCAGATTTGGTCCCACTGGGCGTGCCAATTTTGTTTTGCAACAAATTTTAAAGTAACAGAAAATAAATTGCAATCACAAATAAAATATGAAGAAACATGATTTTATTGATCAAGATAGATTGCGAGTACAATTCTGTTTAATCAATTGATTCTAATCTCCTAGGATTTATCCATGATTCGAGGGCCATTAGTGGCATTTTTCTCGAACTAGGATGATTTAGATTTGACCTCTGTATATGAATAATCCATCAATTTACGGAGTATTCGAGATCTTGATTGCTTTATGGAATTTTTGAGGTGTCTTTTAAGAGAATTTAGTACACTTTATATAGGCATAAACTAGGGTTTAGGGTTGAGTAGCCTCCAAGAATCTTAGTTTGAGTTGAACACAATTTGTAGAGTTCAAACTTGAATGAAACGCATCTTGTAGAGTCCCACAATCGCTTGATTAGAATTTGTAGACACTCATGCAACTGAACTTAGAATATGGTTCTAAGCGCCTAAGTACCACAAAGGAAGAGGATCAAGTCACAACGTAGTTCTGGGGGATTGAGTGATTTTTAATTTTTTTTTGTTGTGCCGTACACAGTTTATACTCTTGCGAGCCAGGAGTGATATGCAGTTTAGGTTCGTACCGTAAGGAGTATCATCTTACTTCAAGGGTAGTACCTTTTTAGGAATTTTGCATTAATAGGACCAATCCTTAAGTCATCAGCATCAACAAGCTTGTAATCACCATTTGAATATGCTTCTTGTACGACATATGGTCCATCCCACTTTAAGGTAAATTTGCCCCTAGACTTGTGCGAAGTAATGATGGGTCTTATTACCGCGAGAACTTGGTCTCCAACTTGAAAGCACCTCAAGCGAACCTTCTTATTGAAAGCACGAGATAGACGAGCTTGATAACATTCAAGGTTTTGTTGGGCTTCTAGCCTCTTTTCATCAAGTGCTTCTAACTCAGCAAGACGCAGTCGAGCATTGTCTTCCCCATTGATACTTTCTTGAATATCAAGTCTTATAGTAGGTATTTGACGCTCGAGTGGCAGGACTGCTTCAACTCCAAAAGCAAGTGAATATGGTGTTGCTTGAGTTGGAGTGCGATATGTTGTTCTATATGCCCACAAAGCTTCTTCCATTCTTTCATGTCAATCCCGTGTGGATTTGGAGACAACTTTATTGAGCAGGTTGCATAGAGTCTTATTGAATGCTTCAGCAAGACCATTGGCGGCAGCATGGTAAATTGAAGATTTACGCTACTTGAAGTCAAAGAGATCACAAATCTTGTTCATTAACTTGTTATCGAATGGCTTGCCATTGTCAGTTATTATGTAGCGAAGGATACCAGAGCGATAGATGATATTCACTCGGACAAAATTTGCAACATTCTCTTTCTTCACTTCCTTAAGGGCGACAGCTTCAGCCCACTTTGAGAAATAATCTGTTACAGCCAAGATGTACAAGTGTCCACCAGAAGACTTTGGTAGGGGTCCTACAACATCCAGTCCCCAAGCATCAAATGGCCAAGATGCGATGGTTGGGTGCAATACTTAAGGCAGCTGATGAATGAAATTCGCATGAAATTGACAACATCGCACCTCCGGGCATAATCTAAGCAATCTTTCACCATGGTTGGCCTGTAATACCCCATCCTCTTTATGTGAAAGTGAAGTTTCAGTCCATATTGATGTGATCCACATACTACTGAGTGTCTATCTTGCAGAGATTGAATCACTTCTTCCTCTCCCAAACATCGTAATAGCACACCCTCAAATGATCGCCTATATAATGTTTCCTTATATAAAAGGAAGCGAGGTGCATGACGACGTATGTCAGTCCTTCTTCTTGGATTTTCTGGAAGTATCCCATAACACATGTAGTCAATAATGGATTGTCTCCAATCTTCCTTCACGGCTTTAGCAGCGACAACAATATGATCAAGCTCATTTTCAATATATTCTTTCGCATTTGGCGGTGGTATTATCCATTTTTGACAGACAGTTACTTGTATTTGATCAGGAAGGGTTAGTGTTGAAGCTGGAGCAGCAAATGCATCAGCTCTCTTATTCTCCGTTCTACGCACATGTTGAAGGGTTACATCTCAAAGCCATCCTATCAACTTTTGAGCATAATCATGATAAGGGTGTAATTCAGGCTTCTTCACCTCATAACTTCCCAAGAGTTGATTAATCACTAATTGAGAGTGACCAAAGACTTATAAATGTAATTTTTTCATGTCAACGGTCATTTCAAGTCCAAGTATAAATGCTTGGTATTCAGCGACATTATTAGAGCAACATTGTTTCAAAGTAAAAGAGAATGGTAGAATCTCTTCTTGCAAAGTGATGAACACCACGCCAGCACTAGCTCCGCCACTATGTGCAGCCCCACCAAAGTACATTTTCAAGGGGGTTGAAGTTCAATTAACATTGCATCTTCATCGGAAGCTCATCAGTTAATTCCCAATCATTTGGTATAGGATGGTCTGCTAAGAAATCCGCCAATGCTTGTCCTTTTACAGCCTTTTGAGGGATGAACACGATCTCAAACTGTTGGAATTGGAGGTGCCATCTTTCTAGTCGGTCACTAAGGATAGGTTTTGACATAATAAACTTGATGGGATTTGCTCTAGAAATAAGACGAACAACATGAGCTTGAAAATAATGCTTCATCTTTTGAATTGAGAAGATTAGCACCAAACACAATTTTTCAATTGGCGAATATTTCAACTCATTTGGTTTCATCGTTCTACTCAAGTAGTAAAGAGAGTTTTCTTTGCCTTGATTATTCTCTTGAGCTAAAAAGGCTCCTACGGACCTTTGTTGTGCTGCAATGTAGAGTATCAGTGCTTTTCCAGGTATAGGGGCTGCATAAACTGGAGGTTTTGCTAAATATAATTTGATACTTTTAAAGGCATCGCTACATGTTTGGTCCCAACTAAAAAGAGAACCTTTCTTCATGAGGTGACCAAATGGTTGGCATCGTCCTGCTAAATTTGAGATGAATCTCCTCAAGTAAGCTACCTATCCTTGAAGACTTTTTAACTCATGAATATTTTGAGGCTCCGACATCTTTGATATTCCATCAACTTTGGCTTGATCGATTTCAATTCCTTGGTGTCTCACAATGAAGCCAAGGAACTTTCCAGAAGTAACTCCAAAGGCACACTTCAATCGGTTCATCCTTAGTTGATATCTTTGAAGCAGCTCAAACATCATTCTTAAGTCTTTAAAATGATCACCCCTCTTTCTCGACTTTACCACCAAGTCATCAACATAGCATTCAACATTTTTATGGAGCAAGTCATCAAAGATATTTTGCATAGCCCTTTGATATGTGGCACCAGCATTCTTTAAACCAAATGGCATCACTTTGTAGCAATAAATACCTTACGGTGGGCGAAATACGGTGAGTTCTTCATCCTTTGGTGCCATACGGATTCGATTATAGCCGTAAGAACCATCCTTGAACAACATCGCCTCATAACCACTGGTGGCATCAGTCATCAACTCTGGAATTGTCAGAGAAAACTCATCATTAGGGTATGCATTATTGAGATCTCTAAAGTCAACACAAACTCGAATTTGACCATTCTTCTTCCTCACAGGAACAATACTTGAAATCCATGTAGGATATTTGACCTCACAAATAAAGCCCGCCTCAATGAGTTTGTTAACTTCATTTTCTATCAACGGAACCAAGTCTAGCCTAAAACGTCTTTGAGCTTTCTTAACAGGACGAGCACCATTTTTAACTGCCAACTGATGCACCGCTACTTTAGGATTCAATCCAGGCATTTCTTTATAATTCCAAGCGAAGACATCCCTATATTCTTTGAGTATGTTTATATAAGCGACTTCCTCATTAACTTCTAGAAAAGCACTCAAGTAAGTCGGCCTTGGGTCTTCATCAGTGCCAAGGTTAACTTCTTTCAAAGGATCTATTGTGGTCTTTACTTCTTCTTCAAGTTTCGGTGGAGCATCTCCAGCATCTTCTTCTTCCAAAGGATCATTGTCATTTCCACATATATGACAACATGAGACAGTATCTTCTACCTCTACATCAATCTTCATTTGAGGCAAAGAATTGTATTCATTTTGAATTGTAACATGATTTGAGGAACTTACACTTTCTTCATCTTCTTCGCGCTCTTTTGTGTAAACCACAGTGTAAGCCTTTGCCTTGAGTTCCTCTTTACAGGAAACTACAAGTTCCACTCGTCGCCTCATCCACGAAGGAATCAAACTTCTAAAGTCCTTTCGAATCAAATGTGAAGTAGGAGTTGTAACTTTTAAATAACTTCTCAGATTTTTGTTATTCTTCTTCAAAGGACCTAACCTCTCAAACAGAGAAGTTCTTGCATTCGCTCCCCAAGTCAATCAAAGATGGAAGGCCTTTTATTGGGAGCAGTGATGTCATCTTCAAAAGTTATATAATTATTGCTAGCCCTTCTTATCGAAATGAGAATTGACGGCGGTTGGCTATAACCTAGGCCTTCACGTGATTTCCTAGTTGTATCTTCTGATGGAAGTTTCCCTAGCGTCGATGGCTCATTAGGGTTGTACCCCGCCTTCACAAATAACCTGTAAGCATTGGGATCAAAACCATCTCTTGTGCGTTTTGTAGGGAGTGTCATATCTCGCACTTGATCTTGAGCGATTGACTATTTTGGTAACTTTGAGGACAAGTTTATTGCATCAATCTGTCTGATAGGAAGAGTTAGCCCTCTCAATGCATTTTCTTTAAGGTTAGATGATTAATCTTGTTCTTTCTTCGCTTTTGAAGATAGCAAATCCTAGAACTCAGTTTCTTCGTCGAATACATGGTCTTCCCTTCATTAAGAATAGGACAAGGGTCTTTAGTGTCAATTTTCACCTTTTCGACATCCGCATCAATTCTTTTGTTTACGATCTTATCAGACTTGATCGATTTGACGTCATTGGATTTGGCCCCCTTTATTGACATAGCTTCTTAAATAGAATTCGTATCTGCAAAGTGTGTCTCAACTTCGGTGAAAGGATTATCATCTGCAACTATCTTCCTTTCAATTCCACCTTCAAGATATTTCAAACAATTGATAGTACGAAGATGGGTCAATTCTATTCTCATGTACCGAAGGCCTGCCAAGTAATATATTGTATGATGTCTTTGCATCGATTACATGCATCCATGCGCTTGATCGCAAATCTTCCATGTGGATCTCTAATTTAATAGAGCCTATGGACCTCTGCCCCCTTGATTAAATCCTTGTATCAACAGACGACTTTCACTAAGTTCTCCAAGCGTGATGCCAAGTTCTTTCAATGTGTGGATAGGCAAAATGTTGACTCAAGATCCTTCATCTATTAAGATTCTATTTATCTTCTTCTCTAGCACATGACCCATCATATACAAAGGACGATTGTGTAGTGTTTCATCAAATAGAATATCATTATCTATTAATTTGATTTTGAGTATCACATGCATGTGCTTCTTGAAAAGAAGGTTCAATAGATTTTTCAGAAGATGAGAGAGACATCATTGTTGATATTTCCCTTGTTGCTTTTTCTTCGTCACTAGGAGACACTTTTAGTGAGGATTCACTTGATGTTCCTTCTTTTACAGTAGAAGGCGCCTTCACCGTTTCTTCTTTATCATCATTGAAACATGATGCCTCGACATTGTCTTGATTAGACTTTATGTTGAATGAGCTTGGTAAGAATTCCTCTAGAGTCACAAGATGTCGAGGTTTTTGGTAGTGATGCACTTCTACCTTTTCCCTTTTTAGGCGTTTGATTGATTTTTGCTTCTCTAATTTCTTCACCATTTCCCTCTAACCGGTTGCTTGTATGATTCTTTTCGTGAGTTTGACTTGTTGCGTCTTCGCCTAGTTACAAGAATCCAACCTTCATCACCATCTATATCAACTTCCTGGTCTAATGACTCTTCTTCATACTTTTCAGAGATATATATTTGGACCTGATCTAGTGAGCCAAACGTGATATAGATCTGGTTAGAACTAGCCTTCTCATCATCAAGGACAATTTTCTTTCCGTTAACCAATCACATCACTCTATCCTTAAAGACAAAAACATTTTTCAAGAGGATGACTCACAAGTCTATCATACTAGCAATAATTTGGGTTATCGGCTTTTCCAACTTCGTCGGATCGCTTCATCTCTAGCAAGTCAATGAGCTTTAACTCGAGCAATTCATCAAAAATTTAAGAAACGTCAGAATCCAAGAAGGGATACTTTTTTCTTTGCATCCCCCTTAGTGTCGACTTTTGATTTGAACGTGCTTGGAAAGTCGTTCTCACATTTTGCTTTATGCCTTCAGTCGTGGTGAACTTTGCAGGAGACATATTTACACTCATGGATTCTTTCTTGTCATTTGTAGGCAGAAATTTGCTCCATCTCTTGTGTTCCTTCTTCTCTTCCTTTGCGAGGATCATGGACAATAGTCATATATTTTCCAGCAGAGGACATGCTCAACTCCATATCATGAGCACAAGTAGCTAAAATTCAAAGGATTTTGGTTTTATTCCTTGCAAGATGTAAAGAAGCTCCCAGTGCATACCTTGAATACACATTTCAATTGCAGAAGCTTCACTAAGCCTGTCCTTGCAATTTAGGCTCGCGTTCCTCCATCGATTTATGAAATCTATAACCGATTCATCCTTCCTTTGGCGAGTATTTGTGAGTTCTACCATGCTCACTGTACGCCTTGTGCTATAGAAGCGATTGAGAAACTCTTGCTGTAGTTGTTCCCAACTATCAATAGAATTAGGTTCAAGATTCGTGTACCAATCAAAGGTATTTCCTTTTAGAGAGAGGACAAACAGTTTGACAAGATGGTCTTCATAAGTTCCAACATTATTACATATCTCGACGAAGTGTGAAACATGTTGTTTTGGATTTCCTTTTCCCTCAAATTGTTGAAATTTGGGGGGTTGATAACCAGCAGGCATTTTAAAGTTATCAATCGTAGCAGTGTACGGCTTAGCATACATATGAGAAGACTTGATGGAGAGTTCATACTTATCTTTGATAGTGCCTTCAATAAACTCCTTCAAGCGATCGAGTGGGATCATTCCTTCAGAAGAAACTGACATCTCTTTAACAAGTAGGGCTTTTTCCGCAGGATCTTCGATTTCTTGAACTTCAATACCCTTTCCAGGCGCATGGCTAGCATCTCCATCTAAAAGTCCTTCCTTTCAATCCATCAACTGACCAATTCGAGACTTTTGGTTTTGTACATGTTTTGTCAATCCTTCAACCAACTTCGTCAGATTTGCGAGTTGTTCCTCAGGAGAAGAAGCAGCAGTCACCATCTTTTGCATGATCATTGGAGATGTGGGAGAGTAGCATGGATTGTCCCATAAGTTAGTTTTTAGCGGAGTCACGTTACGCGATGTACGTGGAGATGATTCATAAGTTGAATCACAGTTCCCCCTTGTGGTAGAGTTCTTGGAACCAGATTTCTCAAGTAGAGCCACTGTCTTCTTGATCTTTTCAGCAACACCACTTCCTCCTTCTAGAGAATTTGTGGAGGAACTTGCTCCTTTTAGAGTCTAAGACGCAAAAAAAGGAGTTCATGTGGATGACACTTGAAGTGTTTGTTGTCCTAGTGTAGCAGCCTTGCTTCTCATAACAACTCCGAAACTTCCAAAGGTAACACCAAGGATGCCTTCAACTTCAGTAGAGAATTTGGAGCTAGTGGCCTTAAAGGCAGTTGATCGAGAGTTGTTGTTGATGGAAGTCATCTCGATATTCTTTGACACTTGAAAAATTGAGATGAGAGGTAGAGATTGTCCCACTGGGCGTGCCAGAATTTGTAGACAATAAAATTCGCGTCGAGAAAACAATAATCAAGAATGGAAAATTATAGCAACAATCGATTTTATTATTTCAAATGCGAGTGTTACAATCTTAATGATTCCTCTGAATTCGCCTTTTCGAATATAAATTCAAGGGCTTTAAAGCTCGTTCTTGAATCTCTAATGAACTTGAACTTGAACTTTATCTTGATCTTGACTTTTATTTGAATTAAAGGGCTTTAAGCTTGTTCTAGAATTCGATGGTCTTGATCTTGATCGTTCTTGAACTTGAATGCTTGAATTCTTAAACTTGTAGCTTTGTAGAGAATTAAATGGTGTTTGTACCACGGATTTTCTCTAGCTTCTTGTTTAGAATTTTCTGTCCGTTTTCTGAATTATGAGGACCCCTATTTATTGTTTTAGAATAGAGCAATTGCGATTGGAATAGGATTCCGTTCAGCCAATCAGATTTAAGTGACATGGCATATGGGCTTTATGGAGCAGGCTTGTCATCTTTGACACATGTCATGATTTTGTTGGTTTCTTATTTGACTTGGCATGCCACATCATTTGCACACGTAGCGCCAAGATGGGTTCTAGAATGAGATGAAATTGGGCTTAACAAATTGGGTTCATCCGTTGTAGCCCAAATCAATTAATTTCGACTTTAATTAAATCCATATTTATTGAACTTAAATATTTAACTCAATTATATCAATCCACAATATTTATTTGGATTAATATATTTACGAATTTAATATAATTCGAATCATTTTATTAGTTTATATTTAATAAATTTTAAATGATTACAAATGGTAATATTACAAGTTTGATATCAACGACCGGCTACTATGGTCCATTTAATGTATTGTTTAAATAGTATATATAGATATTGTATAATTGTGTATAAACATATATACATCTTTTATATAATTATACATTATACATACATAATTATACATTATTTATACAATTTAAATATATTACGTATATATGCAACCATCAGCTAAAAACATTTTGCTAGAAGGTGTATTTGTCTAAAAAAAAGCTAACACTTCTTGATAGGCATGTACAACATGATAAAGAAGTTGATATTCTTTAGCTTATGGTCCAAATTACAGTGGACTGGGTCAGAGTTTTGCTATAGAATATGTTATATGAAATTAGTTTTGAGTACATTATGGAGCCATTTAGTAGTTGTGATGATTTAGTTTATGGCCCAACTCAAGCCCATGTAGCCTACAACTTAGTGGGCATCAATTAAAGAGAACCCGCTATCATTCAATTATAGTAGATGGGACTATAGTTTCTTAGACCTCATTTGTTTTCACTTAATGGAGGTCTGAATCTTAATCATTCAGATTCAGCCCATTAAGTTTTTTTGTTAGTTTTTTTAAAAACCTCTTAATGGGTCTGAAGAGATCTAAACGAATCAGATATGTAGGAAACTCTTAACAACATTCAGACTCATTCGATAAGTTATCAAATAATAAATCATCGCTTCTCTGCTTTAGGCGTGCCTTTTTATCTCATAAATAAAAACTATTTTTCTTTCTTTTCTCAATCAAACACCATTTTTTCCCTCTTAAACTGGTAAGTTTTCATAAATTCTTTCAAGTATTTTATTATATTAGTAATATTCTTGTATTGACGTGTGCCAAGAACGGTTGCAATAATATTTTTGGTGTATTGTTGTTTATCAAGATTTTTGAATTAAAAAATAGTACCCAAATCATGATTATTAAAGCTTTTCAATTTATTTTTTTTTTATCAAAAGTGATATATTTTGTTGAAATGAAATTTATTATAATATTTTATTAATACAATATTCAATTTCACTTGAACATTCAGATATTGAAAACAAACATCATGATTATTTAGTGTTCAGATTTAGAGACCACATAATATTCAGATGTGTATTTAGATCAAAACACTCAAATCTTAATGCAAATCTTAATATTTAGATGTGTATTCAGACTCAGACCTCTTAATCTTAATGAAAACAAATGAGGCCTTAGTGCAAAAGCTTCATTATGTAAATTTCTTCATCCAATTTAGTTTCTAACTATTATGAATGTTATTTGAGTTTATTCAATTAATTTGTTGAAATACAAATTTGATCATAAATTTTAGGATTATTTTATTACATATTTAATTGGAAAAAATTTGCATGATATTCTATTTGTCCCTTTTTACTTGTTAAATTTTGAATTGGCACATCTGTAAGGGTAATATTGATTGTTATTTTGCCCCTATTAGTTGATAGGGTCCCAAATATCATTACTTACTACGTTTTTTAAAAGACATTAACTTAACATTAATAAATTGAAGAGTATAATAGGTAAAACAAAAATTGTTCATTCTTAATTTTTCAAAAATGACAAGTAAAAGAACAAATTGGACTAGTAAAAAGGGACAAAAGGAGTAGTTTATTCCGAGATTATAGTATTATTTGTCTCTCATTAAGAATTGGAAAACAATCTTGGAATAACTAATCCCAAAATAATTAATTTCGTAATAAATTGATCTCCAACCAAACAAGCCCTTAAGAATTACTCCCTCCTCCCATTTTATGTGATACTGTTTGACTTGACACACTATTTAAGAAAAAATGAAAAGTTTCAAAACTTGTTGTCACGATCCGAACATATACCCTAAACGTGATCGATACTCGAGAATCATTGTTGATCCCCGAGCGAAACCTATTCCTGACTTACTAACATTCTGAGAAAACAATGGAAACATCTAATTTTGTATGAAGCCTCTAACAATTCACGACAGATATTGAGACAAGACTCATGAAACCTCAAATACTACTAAAATAGAAATGAAAAATGGTGTCTCCCGAAAGTAAGTAGGTCTCACCAAATACTGTCTACGAGTGTAAGGTGATCTCAATGAAACACTTGTTGATGATCCTGAACACCTGTATCTTCATCATAAATGATGCAGGACGAATGACGTTAGTGCATTGAATGTACGGGTATGTAATATGGATAAGTAAAACAGAAACTAAATCGAATGACTGAAAACAACTCAACTGAATCATAAATGAACATGAAGGATAAACCATTTAAACTTTACGATAAGATATTCAGTTTAACCAATATAAAAAATATATTTTAATTGTGGGGAGTTTCTCTAAACTACAACAATTACTATGAGCCTAGCAATGATAAAACGTATCAGCCACGTTGTAAGGTTCAACCTATACTTTGCCGAGGTATAGGATGATATGATATTATAACTATGGATCCATCTAATAGGCTTTCTCAGAGGTAGTGAGGAGTCGCATGACGAATCAATGATATCCTATCCTACGCTGGTTACGTAGATTTATGAGACTTGTGAGTTATAAGAGACTCTAACTCAATTTGGTGCTCAATACTACTCCCAAAATAATAAACAATATAAATTATGCTCAACTCACCCTTTGCAAAGAAAATGACTTTTATTTTACCGAAGGACTTTTCGAAAGCATAACTCATACTTACATTTAAGTGTATTCTTATGGACTTATCATTCAGTCCCAAGATCAATAGCATAGCAACTAAAACTCTTTTATTTTTCTCAAAATAGAGCCCTTAAACTTTTCATGTAAACTCACTTTAATTTTGAATGCACACTTTGACACGTGATTAGGATATGTAAGAATTTTCAAAGGTAATTAGAGCTTATAGGAGCTAGTATAGGGAAGAAAAACGTGGGTACAAGTTAAAGGAACATGCGCCGGACGAAACAAAGAAAAGAATCAGCCGACAAACCTTGGTGTACTACTGGCGCAAGGCGCCAAGCCCTGAACTACTAAAGTCAGGCCTTGACATACCGCTGGCGCGTCGCAACAGGGCCTAAGACTCATAAGTCAGGACTTGGCCTACGTGCCAGTGACTAAACTACTTAAGTAAGACGGTGGAGATATCCTGGAACGTGCCGCAAGGCCCTCCCCGGTAATCCGATGATTTTTTTGGGTAAAATTCAAGCTTCAAACTAGTTTAGAATTGAGAAATTTCTCCTGAACTCTTCTTGATCCTCAAACCCAAAGTAAATGTATGATAACTTTAAATGATGCCTTTTAAAAACATAAATTTACAAATCCATAAGATTGATGTGATTCTAAGCATGAGCAACACTACAAGATTTTAAAGAGAACAGAGAAAAATCAAACTTCAATTGTTAAAGAACGAAATTCAATATCAAGAATCATGAATGGATTCTTTATATGTAACAATTTCTTAAATAAATCGAGATACAAGGCGAGAGGAACTATGAGAAGCCTTACATACCTGGAAAGATCAATGTTCTTGGCGAAAATTAATAATTCTTGAAAAACGCTTGAAAACCTAGATTTTCTCTTCTTGGGATCTTACTCTAATTTCTTTTAGTGTTTAGGAACGTGAAGAAGTGATCTAAAGTTGATTAGACCCTTATTTGGGTGAAGGAAAATGTGTTAGGCCTATTACGAATAGAAAAAGACCAAAATATCCTTTTAAAAATGAATGTGATGCCTAAACTTGAGAAGTTTCACTCAAACAAACATAACGTTTTACTGTGAGCTTAAAATTAAGCATGCTTGGTGGTCTTGGAAAGAGAACTCAACGACTTTCAATTTGGTAGGTCAAGGGACACATAACTTTTTATGTGTTAAAAGATATGGTCGTTAGAAGTTGATCCAAAACTAAAGACCGATGGGTGACTTGTACGAATTTCTCTTTAGTTCTTTTCGAAACTTGAGGTGTTACACTTGTCTAAAACAATCATTATATATTTGTATGGTTGTGAATCATTTTACTAAGGATAAAAATAAATGTCAATTTCACTATTTCACAATGCAAAGGAAGCTACGAATTCAACTACCACTACTAAAGACTCAAATAAATCAAGTAAATGTAAATATTGAAAATGCCAAGTGTGAAGGTAAATTTATTTTAATTATAGTAGGATTATATTCTTTTTGAGATGAGAAAAAGTGTATTACATCGAAAAAGTATATATGTACTCGTTAATTAGTGTCCTGAGTAGTTTATTATAAGTGAATTTGTCGAGCGAAATGTAAATTAACGATTGAAAAAAAAATCAATGAAAGGATATTGACAATTCAAAAGTACTTAACATAATTTACCTATTAAGAAAATGATTATTTATTTATATATAAGACAAGCTATTAAATTGATAAATCAAAATTACAAAATAATTTTCTTTAGCAAGCCGATAGTCCATTGTTTAAGAAGAATATTAATCAAGAAGTAATATTACAAGTTTGATATTAACGATTGACTATTGTCGTCCATTTAATCATTTCAATTCTTTATAGAAAAAAATTAATTAAACCAACGATTCAATCATAATTCTTATCCTAAATAGTTCAACTACCCATGTATTACTCTAAATTAGCCCTTCCGCCCTCTTACCTCTAACAAAAGGTTGTTTGTAACCAAACAACATGCAATTGGAGCTCCCGTTAAAATGCTCTCCATACATGAATTCCTTCGTTAAAAAAAATGTCACATTTATCTGCTTCTCTCAGTACTCATATGATTTTTTAATTTTTTTTTTATTTTTACCAATCCAATTTCTTAATTTTTTTCATGTGAAAGAGTTGTCGTAAAGACGCAAATATGACAAACTTTCGTTTTTGATTGTCCAAACATTCTAGGGATTTATGGGTTTTCTTGAGTCCATCAATCTATACATCAAATGACAGAAAATAAATTTTGTATATAGCATTATATGTATTATTATTATCAAGTTATGGCATTAGAGTTTCAATTTCATTTTGTAGCATTTAGTATCTCACTCTATAGCATTTTATTAGTAATTATATTGTTAACTATAATTTGTTAAAAAGAGTTGTTATTAAAAATTAATTAAAAATTAAGTAGATAAAGTGATAATGAGCAATTAATTGTAATGATTAAGAATTTATGACAATATAAATTAAATGGCTTTTGTCAGTCATAATTACTGCATTTATTCAATGTTGTACGTCTGAGAATTTCAAGAGTTTAACTTTTTATTGAGTTAAATTAAAGGTAGATAAATTATTAGCATTACTTTTGTTTCTTTATTAATTGCTACATCTAATACAGCTAGCACATTTTTTAATATGAATAGTTGCACTTTTTAGGGAGTTTAATTAAAATTAAATATATTATTAGCACATTTTTAGGGATATTAAACATTTTCAAATTATCATCATCGCCTTAAATATCTCTAGTTAGTTAAAATAATATTATTTTTTTGAATTAATTCCTTACAAAACTCAACCAGATAATAACAAATATTTTCAAATTTTCAAAATACTTTCAGATTGTCATTTTCAAACATATTTGGATCAACGTTACAAGTAGTCTTCTTTCCAAAATTTCACGATTATTTTCAAATTACTTTCAACGTATAAGTCATTTTTTCTAAAAATTCAATAATATTTTCATTGCTGCATATTTCTTTTTAGCAACCTGATAAATTTTGGTATACAATATATGTTTCTATTTAAATTATAATACATATTTTTATATTAATTTTGTATTGAAAATGTATTGTGTTTGTTTAATTTGAATCTTGTATGGGATAGTGAATGATATATTAATTGTGTATGAAGTGTGTATGAATTATATGAACTGATTATAAATTGTGTAACGTTAAAGTCTTAATTTTTTTTAATAGTGTATGAAGATTATGCGAAACGTGTATCATTTGTGTATGAAAGTCCATTTTTTTTTCAAAATTATAGTATATGTTTCTAATGAAATTAGAATATATGTTTTGTATTAATTTTGTACAGCGGGTATATCAAAACTTGAAAGATGGAAGGGGTTTGCTGACATGAAATTCAAAAGGACAAAAATGACTTGCAGTAGATGTCGTCAAGTTGGACACAATAGAAAGACATGTTCAAATTATCCTGTGCAAAAACAATGATTTCGTAACGTTACATTTGTTATTGTGTTGTTTTGAATGTTAGAAACACGTTTTGTTTTATTGAGTGCAGTTGTTATCATTGACATTTATGAAGTTGGGTTTCGTAAAAAATTGTCATATATATATCATTTGTTTCTATTACATATGTCAAAGTTCAATATGACATTCATAATTCATACAATTTTCATACATTATAAATATACATTGAACTATACTGTCATTCATAAAATGTTCATATAGTATTCATACAATGTTCATATATGTACCATTTGTTTCTGTTACATATATCCAAGTTCAATATGGGATTCATAATTCATACAATGTTTATACACTATATATATACATTGAACTTTACTGCCATTCATAAAATGTTCATATAGTATTCATACAATGTTCATATATATACCATTTGTTTCTGTTACATATATCAAAGTTCAATATGACATTCATAATTTATACAATATTTATACATNATGACTTGCAGTAGATGTCGTCAAGTTGGACACAATAGAAAGACATGTTCAAATTATCCTGTGCAAAAACAATGATTTCGTAACGTTACATTTGTTATTGTGTTGTTTTGAATGTTAGAAACACGTTTTGTTTTATTGAGTGCAGTTGTTATCATTGACATTTATGAAGTTGGGTTTCGTAAAAAATTGTCATATATATATCATTTGTTTCTATTACATATGTCAAAGTTCAATATGACATTCATAATTCATACAATTTTCATACATTATAAATATACATTGAACTATACTGTCATTCATAAAATGTTCATATAGTATTCATACAATGTTCATATATGTACCATTTGTTTCTGTTACATATATCCAAGTTCAATATGGGATTCATAATTCATACAATGTTTATACACTATATATATACATTGAACTTTACTGCCATTCATAAAATGTTCATATAGTATTCATACAATGTTCATATATATACCATTTGTTTCTGTTACATATATCAAAGTTCAATATGACATTCATAATTTATACAATATTTATACATTTTTCATACAATGTTCATATATTTTTGCATATTGCAATCGAAATTTATACAAAAATCATACACATTTTAATAAAGTGCAAATATTCATTTAAGCATACTACCATTAAATACAACAGTTAATATATTATGATATATATAGTTAAATATATTTTATACAGCATGCAGACATGAGTGTTACAAGATCTCTACTGCTGGATTTTTGTGACAAGTCAAAATCATCTCTTGGTTTCACACACCAAGAAGAGAAGAAGAAAAAGAAATTGATGAACTATGTGATTCTTCACTCACTTCGTCTGGTTCTTCATTAACAACCGGTTCTCCAATCATGTCCGGGACAGAATCTCCTTAGGGTATTTGGTTTATACATTGTATTCACCAACCCAGATCCTAACAATTTATAGACAAATAAATAAGGTATAATACATAAATGTGCCCTTTAACTTGACTTCAAATCATATTTATGCCCTTCAACTTTGGATGTGCACAAATAGACATTTAAACTTGTATAAAGTGAACAAATAGACACACATGTCCTACATGTCATTTTTTTTGTTCTACGTGGTGTCCTACGTGTATTATGCCATGTAGGACTCATGTGTTTATTTATTTGAAAGTTGGATAGTTAAAGTGTCTATTTGTGCATTATGAAACTTGGAGATCAAAGTTAAAATTTGAAGTCAAGCTTAGGGTCTAATATATGTATTATGCCAATAAATATTAAAGAATTTGACATAAACAAGTATAAAACTTGAAGAAACCTGCATTATCTATACAACGTAAATTTCTCCTAAAATCAAGCAACAACATATAAAAATTAAATAATTTGACAAAAGAATCAGAGAAAAAATAAAAACTTTAAGAAATAAACCTGTTTGATGATCTATACAACACGATTTTTTCCGAAAATCATGCAATATTGCGAATTTGATGATCGAAAAATAGAAAACCTAATTTTGTGGAAGATTGATAGAGATGTAGTTGATTAAGGATTTTAAGATTAATATGATTTTGGGAAATAAGTTTAAAGCTTGAAAGGGTTTCTATCTTTAATTAATTAATAGAGAGAGAAACATGTGCTACCTTTAATTGATTAATAGAGAAAGAAACGTGAAAAAATGCGTGCAAAATTAATATGATAGAAAGGAAAGCATGTAAATAGGAGAGAGGTTGAGTGTATTGTGGGAAGATAAAAGAGTGTTGGTTGATATGGGGGTGGGTAGTTATTGGGTAACCATATAATATGATATTAATTAAAATCAAATCCCTATTTTTTAGATTTTGTTTTTTAAAAGGTAACTATATAATATGAAGTTTAACTAATATTTAATAAATAATAATTTATTATTTATAGTAAAAACATTAAAAGGTAATTGATTAATATTTAATAATTTATTATTTATATTAAAAACTTTAAAAGGTAATTGATTAATCAGTAATAATTTAAAAGGTTTTGTTGATAAAAGGTAAGTGAATAAATGAAATTGATTATTTAGACATAATAATTATTAGTTAAATAATAAAATAATTTTTTTATTAATATATTATTAGTTAATATGCTATAACTTGGTAATAATATGCTATAAATAGTTTATTTTTAAATATTTTTTCAATTAATATATTATTAATTGATGTGCTATAAGATGATAATAATATGCTATAAGTAGTTTATTTTTAAAGAGTATGATTACAACTTGATATTTATCCTCTTAAATGTGAGTGGGATGTTAATTTTTCATTCTAATATATGGTCTTGGTAAGTTATGTCGCAA